>NW_024383812.1:0-4581 GCF_016835505.1 Polypterus senegalus
AAAAAAAAAAAAATTTTTTTTTTTTTTTTGCTTAAAAGGGAAAGCTTTATTTTTAAAAAAGGGGGCCCTAAAACGGGGAAAAAATAAATTTTTGGGTTGCATGATGTTTTTTTGAAAGAATAATGTGATTAGCATTTTTCCCTTTGTTTTTTCCCAAACCACCCAAAACCCCCTCTATTTGTCTCTGACCCCAATGTACTCATTTCTAATCCTATCCATCCTTGTCACACCCAGTGCAAATCTTGCATCTTCTCTGCCCCTGGCTCTGCCTCCTGCTTTCTGGTCATGCCACCCCTCCAACCCATATAACAAGCTTATCTACTACTTCCTGTAGCCCTTTCCCCTTTCACTTTGTGATACCCGCTGCCCAAAATCCTCCTGACCTCTTCCACCCATTCCCCCCCTGCCTGCTTTTTTTTCCCTCTTCCACAACCCCCATTACTCGAAAGTACAAATATATATGTATATATAAAAGTATATATATATATATATATATATATATATATATACACAGTATTTCCCAATATTCACCTCCTTCATAACATCACAAAATCATCACATCTTTTTTTAATTTTTGTTTTCACTTCAACATTTAAAACAAGTCTATGGTCCATTCATATCACATGCTCATTAGTCATTCTTCCTCTCCCCCTTTTGTATGTTTTCGCTTGTCGTCATCTCAGTGTGATTTTTCACTAGCTAAAAGGGGGGAGATGAAATATTGGGAATATACAGTATTTTTTTTTGTGTGCCATATATAAATGAAGGGTCGTATTTCATTGGGATTTTTCTTACATTACTAAAAAAAAAATATTAATCAGCATAAATTTACTCTGAATAAATTTAGCTAATTTCACTAAACAACATAAAAAATACAAATATGTCTAGAATTAATTTGATATAGATCATTATAAAGGGGTGAGGAGATGCTTTAACTTTTTCAACTGACAGATTTGAAGTAGACAAAAGCCGAAAGTCCCGTCAAGCTCAAAATAAGTGAAGCATATTCTTGGGAAAGGGGGCTTTGGGAATTTTTGTATAGCCAGTCTTTTGCAGTTTGAGTAGTTTGGGATTCCCAGGAATCAATGTTGATTTTTTTTTTTCTGAAAATTTTTTCAGTTTTTTGAAAATCCCTTTCTGTTCTGGGGAAGGCCGGGGGCCTTATGTATAAACAGGCGACATAAAAATATTATTTTGCCATTTCCATTTCCACAATGTACTACATCATGATGTATTAAACTAAACTTGGCATAAAACATACATTCTCACAAAGCCCTTTCCCAGCGGCGCCTTATCTGCTTGGTTTTTCAAACTGGTGGCACCCAAGTCAAACAGTGCTATGTTTTTATGTGGTCCCCTTTCTCAGATTTCTATCAGCGATGCAGGGTTTATCAAATACAGGAAATTAATCATATTGTTTACAAATTTAATTCACCTTATTGTAATCATTCTATAACAAAAAGATGGGGTTTTAATGAACAAACTATTCCATATGAAGTTGTTTTTTTGCTTTTACTATCCCGGGGACCCTCAGGTTTTTTTAACCCCTTGTATGTGTATGTGGTATCAAGCTGCCCTCGCTGATTGGGAAACTCAACAGCAGGCTTTTCAAGAGCACAGAGGATTATTGGGGGACTGCTTTTTAATTTTTTCAATCCGAAAGAACCCTTTTATGGGGTTGGGCTCAGAAACAGTTTCATCCCCCAGCAATAAAACCTCATCAGTCCATCAAGTACCCAGAACTGCATGTACTTATAATTACGCCTTAATCTGACGTATGTCTTTTTATTTAGTTATTTTTCGTTATATATTTGTCATTATTTTTTTTGTATTATTATTTTACTTTTTATAGGAAAATATCGCGTTCCCCTGTGCTCCCACTTTGTTTTTAAAACATTTCATCATGAAAAAAGAATAAGACAATATTACTATTTTAAAAAGTTCAGATAGATGTAGTATCATGAACGTAATGTATTGTGTTGCAATCACGCTAGCCCTCCTGTCTATGAAAGTTTAAGAAGATTTACAGTAGTGATTCACACAAATAGAAAACATAGAATACAAAGCATTTAACATGCTACTTTAGTTATGATTTAGGAAACTCTAGTAAATTAAGCATCAATTTGAAGGTGAAGTTTCCAACATTCTACTTTCATGACAAAATAAACTACGAGATTAAAGTGGATATTTCAAAATTAAAGTCTACATTTCAACCTTTTTTTCTTCACTGTGTCCAAGTTTTTTCTTTTCTCTGTGCTCTAATACAATTCCGTTTGACACTATAATGGTGGGCTACAACTCACCTTTTCACCTCGACTTTGACATCTGACCACTTCCTTTTTATTTTGGGCACAGTGCAGTTCTGAACTTGAATTTTTGAGATCCCACTCCATCAATTCTCTTTTGTTGCTCATACCAGTGCCTAAGCCACCAAAATATATGCTTTTCCTTGCCTCCACTTGACTGAGTAGGACCTCCACTTCACATTCGCTTAAGTTTTTTTCCCAATTCTTTTGCCATTTGACACACTGTCTGGGATTTATGAAGTGGAAGTGCTTGGAAGTTGGCTTACACAGTTTTGTGTATCAGACTTTTCTTTTGTGCATACGCACATTTCCACTATTGTCAATATGCCTGTTTTAGTGTGAATTGAAACACACGCCGTTATACATGATGACCCAGGTGCTCACTTTGGGAAAAAAAGGGGAGAGAAAGAATGACTGCTTTTTATTAAACTTTTTTAAAAGTGTTAAATTGGTTTTCAGTTTAGTGTAATTTGTGATTTCTCACTAAAATGAAGCCTTTAGCTCAGTTGTTTTTTGTTTCTTTTGAGCACTCAGCTATAAACACTGCCACTTTCATAAATACTTAGAAAAGAAGTTTCTCTCTACCAAAAATCTTTCTTTTCATTTTTAAATTAAAGTTATATAATCTGTTACTAAGGAACTGGGACATCTGGGAAATGCCACTTGAGACTGAATTATGACTGAATGAAACCAGTTGCATAATTCTTTGTGTTGCTTGCATTTGTTGCAATTGGTTAGTATGCAAAAAATATTATTTTTAAGTAAAATCTTAAACTCCATGTTTCTGTCTGATTATTAATTTCTAGCATTGCTGAGTGCTACAATTGATCATTTATTGTCTAGCTGCAGTTCCATAAGGGTACAAAGGAAACTTTGTAAAGTGCCCTATTGGTGGTAAATGGCTGAATTAAAGAAGTGAAAATTAAAGGCAGTCCCAGTCAGTGAGCAGGTTGCTGATAGAGATCCCTAGGGTTGAATACAAGGGGTACAATACAGACAATTAGATAGTTAAATGGTTATAGATAACAACTGTGTAGCAGGTTTTGACATTTCTTCTAATCCTCCATTAACAAAAGAACATAAGAGGTTAGTTAGAAACTTTCATGTTACTTGCATGTCACAGGTAATCTGATAACACAGTAAAATACAACCAAATAAAAATGAAAATCAGATATGAGGAAGAAATCAGAGTAGAATCACTTTAAATTGCTTTGTGTAATATCTACAAGGGATAAAAGCGTGTTTTGAAAAATCGGTTGTAATATCCTACACCACACTGCTTGCACAAAGATTTATTCTGTTTAATTATAAGAATCTAAATCCACCTTCTATAACTCAGGGGAAAAGCAATGTTCTATATCATCCCAAAAGGGTCAGATTTTTTTCAGAACTTGACAAGAACTCATTAATGTATTTCTAAAGCCCAGGCTCAACATTTTTACTTTATGTGTTGTTATATTCTGTGTAAAGAATACATTTAGTTGGGGCTTTGTAGCTGTATGCCCATCTTCATACAATTGCACTTGCTATACTGCTTTCACTTTGTTGTTATTATGTTTTGTTTTCTTAAATTGAATACAGTTTGTGTAACTTTTTATTTAATAGTAGTTTTACAGAAAATGTTGTTACTCCAAATGAAGTAAACAAAGGAATAGTGGATGATGGTGGACTCAGCTAAAATACTTATTTTAGAAAAACAGTGTTTAATAAATGGCATAAGAGAGTACTTTAAAGAATAGTATGACTGCCTATATTTAAAGAGTGCACTTTTGTCTATATTACTGTATTAAAGGAGACTTGTACACATTGGGTGTAGATTTCTGACCATTACCAATCAGGGTGGCAAACTCACAGCTCCAGAGACTTGGCTTACATGTACAGTGCAGTCACCATCCTCATTATGCGATTACAAGTTGTCCACCTGGATTTTCTCAAATATAAAATAGAAAGCCATTAATGGTCAATGCACAGATGTAGAGAAAAAGTTTGGTGTGTCCCCTGAATAGTACATACAATATAATAAAAACAGAATCTTAAACATATTCATCATGTTCTGCATTTTAAACTTCACACATACATTAATATAAAACAGTAAAACAGTAAATCCAATAAAACATTGAAGGTGGAAACATATAAACATTAAATAGAGGAGTAGTTCCATTTTATAGATATTGCAATGAGTCTCTGAGATATTGCTCTTTTGTCCCATTGATACCATGGGGGACAGTGAAAGACATAAGATCAAAAGCACTTACAAGCAGTAAAAGTTTTTAAG
>NW_024383813.1:0-21359 GCF_016835505.1 Polypterus senegalus
GGTTCCATATTTAATTTAAACTGTTCCCTTTGCTTTCAAATGTCACACTTTCACTTATATTAGTATGCTAAGAACAGACATTTTACCCTTTAATGCTTTTCTACTATCTAAAAACTTCTAGTACATTTTAAGTTTTGTCTATTTTAGGACTATTCTGCTCAGTGTTATCTCTCTACTGAATGAGCCCAACACCTTCTCTCCTGCCAATGTTGATGCTTCAGTCATGTTCCGAAAATGGAGGGAGAGCAAAGGAAAGGACAAGGAATATGCAGAAATCATTAGGTATATTCTGTTTGAATACTGATATACCTCCTGTTGATTAGTTGATGACATTTTAAACTTCAGAGGGTATGCATGTAAAAGACTTAGCCTCTCTTGAAAAGCAAACTTGGTGTGGTCAAATAAAAGGAACAGGTTAAGAAAGATTCTCTAAATTAGAGAACCAAGCTAATGTTATGAATTACTGAGTTCTCATTACTGAGTTTGTGTGAATACATTGTAACAGAGTACAGAAAGTTCTTTACAGACAGGACTAAAAGGCTGTGAGCACTTCAGTCTAGATAGGGTGAAATGTTTGAGTGGTAATAGCCCATTGAACCACTTACTCACAAGGTGTCCATAGTTTATTTCAAATTTTTTTATGTTTGCTGCAATAAACCCAGAAGTCAATAAAAGCAATAATGGTATTTTTACATATCCAAGGGTGTCTTCTTTCAATTAAATTCTGTTTTCATGTTGTTGCTCTTTTCATTAGTAAAAATGCAAGTGACACATCTATGTACTAAGGCGAGCAGTACATGAAAGCTGACTGAATCTGCTTTTATCAAAGATCCCAACTACTTCGATCCACATACAGTGAAAGACTCATTACTATCATTAGCAGAGGTTAAAGAGCATCCCAAGATGTATAGCTGTCTGGGATTGGTCATTCATACTACATGTTACAACTGTGACTAATAGGCAAGAAATAAGTTAGGTGTGTGACAGCTCATCTTTAGATCCTATATGCATACGCTTCAGTGAGAGTGTATGGGGATTGTTTTTTGATGTGCAATAAAACTTGAAGTTTGTAATAGGAAATGTCTTCTTAATAAAAATAAAAGAAAATTATGGTTGAAGAAGTCATAAAAAGTTACAGAATACTAGTGATATGAAACATAAAGAGCTTGAGTCAGATTTTCATCACAGTTTGACTCTATTGAGAATGATGTGTTTTTTGAAGGATATGACGCTGTGATTGATTTGTAAGTACTGCTTATAGTATTACTTTGAAGTGTTGTGGTGCAGTTTTATAGTTCAAGCATTACCCAGATGCTGCCTGCTACAGGTTCTCCTATGTTAGTTTTCTGAGCATTGCTCTTTCAATTACTTCAACTTAGAGTACTAACAACATTTTTAATGTTCCAGTGAGTGCTGTTACACTGTATCTGTGTCTGTTGAAGTTTCACTGAATCAAGCCACTTGCGTTGCAGGACTACAAGCAAATGAGGAGAAATTAAAACCTTTTCAGCTTCTGACTTGTTCATTGTATAATTCCCCCCTTACACCCCTCTCCCAACAAAGTGAAATAGTTTTTTCCTGTTTCTAATCACACTTACTTCAACTCCCACCCCCTTGCAGGAAAGAGTGTGATTACAAATGGACAATGAAATAAAAGACAGGCCCTTTGAAGGCATGAAGTGAGCATGATTAGAAATGGAGTAAAAATCTCCCCCCTCTGTCGATTACTTCAATGGAGGGAACGAATTATACCATTAACAAGTCTCATGTGCTTGCTGCAACTACAGCCACCTGCAACCCAAAAGTGGCTTGAAACACTGATTTAGGTGTATGTGTGATGTATGTGACTAGCTCTGGAGGTGTTTTCAGTCCTGTGCACAGGGCTGCCAGCAAATGCATTGTCCCCACCCCTAAACCCAGTTTTGGAGAAGACTGGTATTAAAATATATATACCTGTATGTACTTAGTTTATTCCATACATGGAATGAATATAAAAGCAACAACTGCAAAATAAATATAAAACAAACTATAATGTAGGGCAGCTGCAACAGAAGACAGGGTGTAAAAAGAGGTGTGATTTAAAATTAAAAAGATTTGTTGTAAAATTAAAAATTTAAAAAAGATTTAAAAGATGTGTGATTTGCAACAAAATCCTCAATCTGTTGTACACAATGTAAGGTTGACCTATATCTAGTGTTAAACATTTTTTTAAGGACTAGCATGAAAAACCATTTTGAAAGTAAATGTAATTATATGAACTGTGTAATGGTGGATGGTGATTCACCATCTCTGACGAGAGCAGCTGCCCAGAGACAGCAAGGTAACTGCCCACATGCATTTCCTTCCACCTACAGCCACTCTGCTAGAAAAGTAAACCAATGGCAATTAACACAACTGCCCATAGACAGTATTTCAATCCAAAAAAAACACTCTTAACTTTCCCTCTGTGGGATCAGCTGCATGATGTGCTCGTTGTATGATGTTTAGAACATTTAAAGCCAAGCTCTGAACTGTCCATTTGCTCTCTCTCCTGCCTGCTTTCCTCTAGACTATGTCTGCCCCAGCTGCTGTGTCCAAGCAGCTGAGCCTGCTTGATGAAGAAGGTTTTGTGTTCTTTAAATTTGAAGAAAGGAGCTTTAACCTGTGCTGTTGTGCTGAAGAAAAACCCTATTTGAAAAAGGGCCCTTTCCCATACTGTTCCTGTGTTCTCAGCAATAAAGTTACTCTTTCCTTGGAAACCTGGTCTCATCTTCCTGTCTCGTGCAACTCTGTGACCAAGCTTATACAGTATATATATATATATATATATATATATATATATTATATATATATATATATAATAAAAGCAAAGCCCTCACACACTCACTCACTCACTCACTGACTCACTCACTGACTCATCACTAATTCTCCAACTTCCCGTTAGGTAGAAGGCTGAAATTTGGCAGGCTTATTCCTTACAGCTTACTTACAAAGTTGGGCAGGTTTCATTTCGAAATTCTCGGCGTGGGGTCATAACGGGAAACCCTATTTTTCTACATATAATGTAATGGAGTTGAGTTGGAGATGGCGTGGGGCGGAGTTTCGTACATCATCAGCCTCCTACGAGTATGTAGAGAACAAGGAAGAATTCCAAACAGCGATGAGCACAAACGCCATTTCACAATTGAAGGCAGAAAAACATTATAAGCAAATGATGCTACAAGCATATTCATAAGTACAGCTACTGGGAAACAAAGACGGCGTGAACCGTAAGTTTATATTAAATTAAGTTCATAGACAGGCTGCCACTAGCGTTTGTAATTTAGTGCCTGTCCATATAAGGCGTCCATCAGCGGCAATCCAATACAAACACTGCGGTAAATATTCACGTGTGAAGGACTGTCTTCTGCAGAGGAAGATGAGATGGTCAGGGTGGTGTTTGGGACAAACTCAGCGAAACTCGAGAGAAACTTTAAGTGCCCGGGGCTTAGCTGACATTACACGAGATGGCACCAGTACAGCTGGGAAACCCGATGCAAGAACACCAAGCGGCTCCGTGAACTGGCGCGGTGCACAGACAAAAAACAACAGTTCCAAAGAGTGCTGAACAAAAAGCAATTACACAATTGAGAAGGCAGCAAAAAATATGGCGTCTGATACATAGAATCATATTCATAAGTGCAGCTACTGCGGAAAAAAAGACACGGTGGAAAAAGTGAATGTCCGCTAAAGGAAGACAGTAAAAAAACCCGTGCATGCAGTTTGTCACATCTCAGATAAAGAGAAGGCGAGCTGTTTATTGATTTATAAAAAAACTGGTGATGAATGAAACCTCTTATCTTTACAACGATTGACAAACAGGAAGGTAACTTGAACACAACACATCTTAATACGACCCTGATTGAAAGAAATAATGATAATCAAATCCTTGATGACAGCAACATTCAATAACACTCACAAAACAATTACTGTATATTGACAATCATGTTACGTTATTTTTAAAATGTTCCCTTTTCATAACTTCTACTTCTCCACTGCGATGCGGGTATTTATATAAATGTATATATATACCCGATCTACATACATACTCTGCATAGACAAGTCACGCTGTGGCTAATTGTAGAGTCTTGCCTCTAATGCCGACATTGAGGTTCGATTCAGAGGGATGCACTGTGTATGTACTGGCTACCCGA
The DNA here is from genome assembly GCF_016835505.1 of Polypterus senegalus. Classification (NCBI taxonomy): domain Eukaryota; kingdom Metazoa; phylum Chordata; class Cladistia; order Polypteriformes; family Polypteridae; genus Polypterus; species Polypterus senegalus. The sequence continues at coordinate 4,173 of NW_024383813.1, forward strand.
TTCATTTTACCTTTGCATCTCCTTGGTTTGGGCGTATGAAAAAATATTCGGTTAGCAGAATCATGTTACGTTATTTTAAAATGTTTCCTTTATTAGCACAAGCACAGCTGAGAAGCTTGATGCATGTACTCCATAGCGCGTTAAAAATACGCATTTAATCACACTTTCAATTCCAAGCAAAGGAACTTTTGTCAATGCATGATTTCCTGGTACATCCATTACACTGATGCACACATCACAGCTACAAAAATGTTAGAGTCGAATAAAAGCGGCGTTCTTACCACTGATCATTTTGACTTCGGAAGCCTTGATAAAAGCATGGTTTTGTGCACTGAAAAGCAAGCAAATTAGATGCATTACAGAAGCGGACTTTGTGGCTCTTACTGGGATCATTGGACTTCCGTGATCTGAGATGTGACAAACTGCATGCACGGGTTTTTTTTAGCTGTCTTCCTTTAGCGGGACATTCACTTTTTCCACCGTGTGCTTTGTTTCCCAGTAGCTGCATTATGAATATGATTCTATGTATCAGAGCGCTTCATATTTTTTTGCTGCCTTCTCAATTGTAATTGGTTTTGTTCAGCACTCTTTGGAACTGTTGCTTTTGTCTGTGCACTCGTCAGTTCACGTAGCGCTTGTGTTCTTGCCGAAGGTTCCCAGCTGTGCTGGTGCCATCTCTGTAATGTCAGCTAAGACCCGCACTTAAAAGTTTCTCTCGGATTTGCTGAGTTTGTGCCAAACACCACCTGACCATCTCATCTTCCTCTGCAGAAGCACAGTCCTTCACGTGAATATTTACCGGCAGTATTTGTATTGGATTGCGCTGATGGGCTGACCTTATATGGACAGGCACTAAATTACAAGCGCTAGTGGCAGCCTGTCTATGAACTTAATTTAATATAAACTTACGGTTCATGCGTGCTTTGTTTCGCAGTAGCTGTACTTATGAATATGCTTGTATGCATCATTTTGCTTCATAATGTTTTCTGCCTTCTCAATTGTGAAATGGCGTTTTGTGCTCATCGCTGTTTGGAGTTCTTCCTTGTTCTCTACGTACTTACGTGGGAAGCGTGATGATGTCTGCGAAACTCCGCCCCGGCCATCTCAACTCAACTCCATTACATTATATGTAGAAAATAGGTTCCAGTTATGACCCTTACGTAGAATTTCGAATGAAACCTGCCAACTTTTGTAAGTAAGCTGTAAGGAATAAGCCTGCCAATTTCAGCCTACCTACACGGAAGTTGGAGATGAGTGATGAGTCAGTGAGTGAGTCAGTGAGTCAGTGAGTGAGTAGTGAGTGAGGGGTTGCCTTTTATTAGTATAGATATATACATATCTATATATCTATATATTATATACCGTGTTTCCCGAAGTAAGACCTACCCAGTAGGACCTGCAGTAATTTCTGATGTACTGCTAAATATAAATACCCCAAATATAAGACCTACACGCTAATCCAGCCATTTTGCATCTGTCCTGAGAGCTGCCGTATTTAGCCTAAAGCTGCTCTGGTTTACACTTGACATTGCAATAAACAAGCCATTCAAGGACCATTTGCGAATAGAAGTCAATGATTACATTGAAAACAGAATGGATAGAAATTAAGCGGGGAACTTTGTGAAGCCTAAGCTGCAAGAGCTGGTGACTTGGTTGAAGAATTCATGAGATAAAATCACTGAAAGCTGTGTTGCCAGTGCACTACGAGCAGGTTACCTGGACAAGAAGTGTTCATTTAAGGAGGCAGTATTGCTGCACATGAGATTGGGGCCATTAATTCTAAAGGAATTGGAGACAAAAGAAATCTAGGAAGGAATTGCAGGTTCAGATATGGAGGTTATGATGATATTCTAGAAGAAGATGTCATGATTGTATTTGAATAAATGTACAGTAGAAGCAGTTAACATACACGGTAGTTTGTATATCATAAATACATGTTGATTGTTAAACCAGAGTTAACATAGGAGGGGTGTGGTGATGTGGCTGTGGGCTTTTGTTTCCTGCTGGGAGGTGTGCTGCATTTCACCTTTTGTTAGGTGAGAAAAATCTTTTCTCATTTGGGAAGGTGAAGTGCAGCGTTTTATGGGCGGGAGGCGAGGTTCTGGCTGTGCCCTGGCCAAAAGGGATCGATAGACGGCAGGCGAGGGTTGGAAACTTGGGACACTACCTCGAGTACGTTGTTCTGTGCTTGCCTACCATGGCAGGAGGGGTGTGTGCTCGGGGGCTCCATCCAGCCAGCGCTATTGCAGATTCTTTTGGGTACCCCTCACAGTAGTTTGTAGAACATGAATACCGTACATGTTGATTTGATTGTTGAACAGGCGTTAACGTGACATTAGTTTGTACCATATAATTGTTGAACAGGAATAAATATACTTTACTTTTTGAACTTCAATAAAATAAGACCTACCCAAAATAAGCCCTAGTGCATTTTTGGACCTAAAATTAATATAGGGCATTTTTTTTTTCTGGGAAACACGGTATATACAGTGCATCCGGAAAGTATTCACAGAGCATCACTTTTTCCACATTTTCTTATGTTACAGCCTTATTCCAAAATGTATTAAATTCATTTTTCTCCTCAGAATTCTACACACAACACCACATAATGATAACATCAAAAAAGTTAACTTGAGGTTTTTTGCAAATTTATTAAAAACTAGCAAAATACCTAGCTTCAGAGAGAAGTAGTGTGTTACATAAGTTATGAAAAGAGAAAAGAAACATTTTAAAAATAACATAACTTGATTGTCAATGTAATTGTTTTGCCACTGTTATGAGTGTTGCTGTCATCAAGGATTTGATTATTATTATTTCTTTTAATCAGGTTAGTATTTGGAAGATGGTTGTGTTCAAGTTACATTCCGTGTTTGTCAACCGTTGTAAAGATAACAGGTTTCATTCATTGAAGAGTTCTCTACACAAATCGCTACTCGTGAATGTAAGATGTTTAACAGGCATTCCCGGTATTAACTTGTGCTAAACGTACCATGGTGTGACGTAAGGGCAGCTGACTTTTAAAAAGGCAAGGAGGCGCATATTTTGAACGAAAAGGGAGAAGACAGCGAAGGAACGGAAAAGTGAGAAGGAAAACTGTTTAAATAATGAGCTAGGAAGGTGAATGGAAAGAAGCAGTCAGCGGTAAAGTAAGGAAGACTTTGTAATAAGGACGGTTCAGTGACGTAGAAGGTGTAACAATAAGGTTTAAGCCTTATGATAATGTTCCCTACGGAGGATTTGAGAGACACACTGGGAGAAGTATAATCTGAACCTCTCTATAGTTTTGTTTATTTTCGGGTTGTAATGTTCATCAAATTTACGTATCATCTGGTCCAGTGGCGGACCGTGCATTTCACACCTAGGCTTTCAGTAGTGCTCCATCAGAATCAACCCGCACCTCAAAAACTAATTTATGGATATAAAAAACATCTTAACATTCAGAAATACAGTATAAAGAGCCACTGCATCGCAGATAAATAACTCCTGTAGCCACAATAATTGCCTTTATTGAATAGACAAACCAGGGGTGAACAAGTTCCTTTCTACTGCAGCTACAGCTGCGACACACATAAAAAACATCAATAATAACTCATAATCTTGCAATATTATTTAGGAAAATCTCAACATTTTACTCACCAAAAATTCAGATTATTTGTAAACAAAATCCATCCTCCTCTCTTTCCTCAAAAACAGTTCAATTACTCTGTCATACAGATTACCCATGCACTTCAGTTCCATCAAAAAGTTCCTTTCTATCGCCATTGAAGCTAATGCTGAAAGTCGAACCTGCCCTGTCGTATTTCTGGCATAAGTTTTAATTCGCTTTAGGGCTGAAAATGTCCGCTCGACAGAAGCAGTGTAGACGGGCATGGTCACCGAAATATACCAATGAGTACAGCCACTCCTTTGATATTTTGGCTGTGTGCTTTGGGTCGTTGTCCTGCTGAAAGATGAATCTGCCCCAGTCTGAGGCCAAGAGTGCTCTGGAGCAGGTTTTCATCAGGATGTCTCTGTACATTGCTGTCGTCATCTTTCCCTTTATCCGGACTAGTCTCCCAGTTCCTGCCACTAAAAAACATCCACACAGCATGATGCTGCAACCACCATGCTTCACTGTAGGGATGGTATTGGCCTGGTGATGAGCGCTGCCTGGTTTCCTCCAAATGTGATGCCTGGCATTCACACCAAACAGTTCAATCTTTGTCTCATCAAACCAGAGAATTTTGTTTCTCATGGTCTGAGAGTCCTTCAGGTGCCTTTTGGCAAATTCCAGGCGGGCTGCCATGTGCCTTTTACTAAGAGTGAGCTTCCGTCTGCCACTGTACCATACAGGCCTGATTGGTGGATTGCTGCAGAGATGGTTGTCCTTCTGGAAGGTTCTCCTCTCTCACAGAGGACCTCTGGAGCTCTGACAGAGTGACCATTGGGTTCTTGGTCACCTCTGACTAAAGCCCCTTCTCCCCGATCGCTCAGTTTAGATGGCGGCCAGCTCTAGGAAGAGTTCTGGTGGTTTGAACTTCTTGATGGAGGCCACTGTGCTAATGGGACCTTCAAAGCAGCAGAAATTTTCTGTAACCTTTCCCAGATTTGTGCCCAAGACAATCCTGTTTTGGAGGTCTACAGACAATTCCTTTGACTTCATGCTTGGTTTGTGCTCTGACATGAACTGTCAACTTTGGGACCTTATATAGACAGGTGTGTGCCTTTCCATATCATGTCCAATCAACTGAATTTACCAGGTGGACTCAATTAAGCTGCAGAAACATCTCAAGGATGATCAGGAAACAGGATGCACCTGAGCTCAATTTTGAGCTTCATGGCAAAGGCTGTGAATACTTATGTACATGTGCTTTCTCAATTTTTTTATTTTTAATAAATTTGCAAAAATCTCAAGTAAACTTTTTCATGTTGTCATTATGGGGTGTTGTGTGTAGAATTCTGAGTAAAAATGAATTTAATCCATTTTGGAATAAGGCTGTAACATAACAAAATGTGGAAAAAGTGATGTGCTGTGAATCTGAATGCACTGTATATATATATATAAGAAATATGAAATAGCAAATACAATGCTGGTTTGAGAGGTTGTTTAGGTGTAAATGTTTACAAAAAGGGAGACAATCTTTCCATAAAGAGGCAGCTTGTGCCAAACAATATAACTTTGTAATGCTGTGGAATATATGACATATAAACTTAGTACAATGACAGCTGATAAATTGGGGCACAATAGAAAACTTATTCCATAAGATAAGTAATATACTATGTGGCCTTAAGGAAAAATGTGCATCATACATGTCTTGGTTATGTACTATAAAATTCATTTTTGGAAAGAAATCCCTACTTGTACCAAACTTTTTCATATTTTACTTAGTTGATATTGGGTGTAAACAAGGTTTTAATCATTTACTTTTAAAGAAATTCTGGAGTGCTATAATCACTGCTGTTAAGTTATTTGCAGCTGCTTTATTGCATAGGCAGTATAATATCTGTTATCTTCTAAAACAGGCCCGAGTTGCCTCGAAAGTTTGCATATTTTAATCTTCTTATTTAGCCAATAAAAGGTGTAATTTTGTTTGACTCCTCACTATGTTTGGGTATGTAAATTAGGTGCAATAATGCAAAACTCAGAAAATAATGCAGTTTTTAGTGCTTGCTTGTAGGGCATCATCTCAATGATGAATAGTTTAATGGTGTTTGCTGATTCTGTAATACTAACAATATTCAGGTTGGAACAATACAAATAGCTTGACATCTTATTACCAGTACATATCAATTTTGGAGACATTTCCTATCACCTTTAAAAATTAAAAAGAATAAAATTCTTTGTCTCATTAAGCTCTTATAATGCAATATAGTATTTGAGTTATTCCGTGAACAAGCCTGTTATCAGGATTATCCTGTGCCAGTTCTGCTGAGAGGCCCTTAGCTCCCAGATGTCATCAGTAGTTGACAGGGGCAGACTGGAGATAAGCATATCCTAATTCATAATATTCTCTATGTATAATCTATTATACATTCTGTAGTATCAGAGTAAGATTTCGGTGTTAAACCAGTGGGACTCCTTCAGTTGCCATTGGTATTTAGCACATTGACCAGAAGCCTATTAATCAAGAGATGCAGCGTGACCTGCCAGCCCTGACCTAGGTAGAAATAACAACATGTTGTATTTACATTTTTTGTTATAATTATTATGCTAATGCTAGAGCTGTTTTCCACTGAATTGCAACAAATTAGCCAGGCACAGTGCTGTCTCAAAAACCATTTTTAAACAGTTTGTAACTTCAGTGGAGAGGCAGGTGGGTTTAAAACAAATACTTGTTTTTCAGGGTGGGGCTCAACCTCCATTATTGCAGTGTGCACACAAATTTTGTACTGCTCCAGTTTAGAACAGTGTCACTAGCGGTGAAGACTATGTGAATTTCATCAACTTCCTGGCGTTTCTATTTATGCAAATTTCACACAGTGTTGATCAAAATCAACACTTTCCTTTAAATCCGGAATCAACTGGATTTTTGGCAAAAGGACAGGACTGTGAAATTGGTGGCAGTCGGTGGTGTAGTACCCAGCTCAGCAATAAATAGGAGATGTTAAGCAGAACAGGAAGTATATTTTAGGAGTGATTCAAAACTGTAGTTAAACAAGTTTGAGTTAATCTGAGATTGTTAAACTAGTTTGAAAGGACAAAACAAAACTCAAGAGTCACAAAACTGATGCTTGTCTTAACCAGAAAAGAAATTATTTTTAATGGATTAATTAATAATTATTTCTTCTTTATTAACAATTTTCCCTTTGTACTCGAACTTCAAATGCCAGTTGACAATCCAATCTTAAATAGCTAGCCTCCGATTAATTCACATGAAGTACACATGATTGCATTGCTCTGAGTCCTGGATGGACTCTAGCTAGATAAGCTGTCCCAGGATGCCCACTTTGTCCTTCTATTTTACTCGCATATTCCTCAGAGGAATTAAATTACTATATCACATTTAACTCATGTCCTTTGAACCAGTGATACTGTCTCACTGTGCGTTTGGTAGCCTGAGAATTCAGCTTGAGGCAAGTTTTTTTTCCGATGAGGTTGTCTCAAACAAGACTGCAACTTTATGGTTTGGTTTTAGAGAAGACCTTTCTCTGTTAACCAGGATGTGAGTGAGGTTAAGCATGGTGAAAAATGCTTGTAATGAGTTTAGTACATTGATAAATAAGGTGACTTCTCATGACAATAAAATACATTCACAGGAATGTCAGATTGTATCTCTCTACTCCAAATTAACTGAGCTAGAAGACCAGAACCAGATAAATAATATCATATTAATGGCCTTGTGGAAAATTTTGATGACTTTGATGTCATCAAGCTTTTGAAAACACTGGCCTGAGGTTTGTTATTTTGTACTCAAAACTGAATATTGGCAAGGGATTTACACACCAGCTTGGAGTTCCTCTCATCCGAGGCCCCAAATTTTGAAATGTTTGAATTACACAGATTTCCAGATGGTTTTGAGAGATGTACTGAAATCCCCTAATCTGATGTTTGAGGGCCAAGAGATATAGTATATTTTTAAGGTCATAATGTATTCTGGCAATAAAGCCAACTTGTGGACATAGTCTGTAGCCATTTCTTGTGTATGCTGCCAATCAATCTCAGGTTGTCCCATGAATCAGAACTTTTGATGATCCAGAATCAGTAACCAAAACTATTGACAACTTATTCAGTAGTGACTCGGTTCAGGTTGTTGCTCTTCTAGTGAATGGAAGTTCCTTGTTCTGCCCCTTACTTTGCACTGCCTTGAAGGGCAATGAGGATCGCTAGTGAATTTTTTTTAATGATCTGGCCACTAATGCCACTTGGAGCTTTTTTCCTTCATTTAGTCATCTTTTTTGTGGTTAATGACTTTTCATTCTATCCTTCTTAGGATAAACATGGCTTCCTTATCTGCTTTTGATTGCTTGAAGTTCAGGTGCTGCATTTTTCCTACTGCTGCCCTACAGCAAATACAATTGGCTGCTTTTTTCTATTTGATATCTGTTTCCATATTTTGCCATCTCCAGCTCTAACCACCTTTTGACATGCTTCTACGCTAATCTGCTTTCTGGGGAAGCAGTGCAGTAGTGGGATGTGTTTGCTACACTTTCACAGTTTAAGTGAGTTGTCTTTGGGTAGAATACGGGGAAGTTGGTATGAAAATGGTTCACTTGTGTTTAATGTTTAATTGTGCTTTTTTTTTTTTTAAATAATTTTATTGTAATCATTCCATACAAATCAATCAATTTTTACAAAAATAAGATTGAGATTGAAAAACAAATCGACCCCACCCCTGAGAGAGAGAGCATGGCCAACGGAGTAAAACTTAAGGCTTGTAAACATACCTAAATAGATGAGTTTAATAGACCAATACAGATGAATGGAGAAGAAAAAGAAATGAGGAGATAATTGCTTCCTCTGTGCTTTAAGAGCTTATTCTAAAATATTGATTAGATCCTGTCAGGTTTTGGAAAAAATCTGTAAAGATCCTCTAACTGAATACTGTATTTGTTTTTTTCCAATTAAAAACAGTATAAAACATTAGTTTCCCACTGCCTTAAAAGAGGAAATTTAGGATTCTTCCAGTTTAGCAAAATAAGTCTTTAATTGTGCTTTTTACATAGCACTTTGGAGGAGGGAATCTAATTGTTCCCGGGGCTGATGGGTTGTGGTGGGTTCGGTTTCTTTGAATACCTTTATTTATTTTTTGTATGGCATTCTATAGAGTGGGGGACTGACAGTCTGGTGTCACCATTTTATAATATTCATTCTGCTAACCTTAATATAATATCTTTGAATGTCTGTGGTCTTAGATCGAACACCAAGAGGGTCAGCATGCTTGATTATTTGTAGTGTAAGAGGAATGATGTGGCTTTATTACAGAATACGTTGTGAGCTAACAACACACACAGACTCTGTAATAAGAATACTCTGTTGTTGCATCAGCCTTGGCCGACTCTCATAAATAAGTCATGGTAAATCCTAATTTTCTGCAGACTACATGCTACAATTTTTGGAATGATTTTTTTTAAGCATGGCTGGTTCTACAGCCTATTACTTTAGCCAGCTCATAAGAAAACTGTATTCTGTTTTATATATCCTTTTACTATTAATTAGATTTATCTGAGCTGCTGACCTGTCTGGACCAAGATGTAGTACCTTACCTAGATAGAAATGATCAGCTATGGAAGGAACATCTTTGTTGGAAAGTGCACACCAGTGAAATTTAATTTGGACCAGTGGTTGTGCATTCCACATCATGCAAGTGAATACAGACTGTGCATTTGTGTGTTTCTCCAGCCAAATACACCCCCAATTAACAGAGCATCTCCTAAATTGGGGGATCCCATATGTCAACAGACATAATCAATTCCATAGAACAGGCAGATGTAGTTCTGTAGGTTGCTGCTATGGAGGAGGAACAGTTGATGGGAGTGATTAATGCCTCATTGAAGGGATCTGAAAATGATTGTGATAGGCAAGCAAGCAGACCATCCACAACTGGGATGCTTTTAAAAAGGCTTTCCTAAGAGCATTTCTTCCAGAGGATTACAAGACTACTTAGAAGTGAAACTCTGGTCTGCGGTTCAAGCACTAACATTGTCCATCAGAGATTTTGCCAATAACTATGGGGCTGTATGCTTGTGCTGGTGACCTAAGATGGAGGAGGAAAAGCAATTAGCATAATTTTCAATGACTGTAATCCTGTAATTTTCTGGGAGGCTGAGAAGGCTGTGATCACAGTGGATAGTCTGATAAAATTTTGCTGTGCAGTGTAATGAGACTGGGCATCAAATAAAAGTCTCTGGAAAAGAGTTCAAACCAGTAAAAAGGTGACCCTGTTAACCAAATCATCCAAGCGATCAAACAGTAGCCAAACTGTAGTTGGAATATTGGTGGTTTCCCGCATGTTAACCATCTTGACTGTTCCATGGGGTTGTGCATGGGGTTGGTGTGTAGATGCAGTGGTGGATATAGGTAGTCATTTGTTGTGATGTGAGATGTTGCATATAACTTGATAAATATTTTGTATGTCTTTATTTGTAATTTAGGCAAAAGCAATGTAATTTAGTGTTACTTTGGTAAGAGACATTCGTGTTCACTGCCCTTCCATTTACGATTAATTTTACGACAGGATTTGGGGGATGTGTCTTAAACCAGTTTGATGAGTATTTCTCTGCTAAAGTCTTTCGACACCTGCAAGGAAGCCAGGTTAGCTTAACATATGGTCTTTGGGGTTAGGTGGTAGGTGTTAAGATGTTCTATTTCCCCCATTGGTCTGAGGTTTGGCTGTTTGGAATTGGCTTATCTCAGAGGCCTTTAAGTACCATGATGTCCTATTGGCTGTAGGGGTTGGACAGAATACCCATACATTTGCTTGCTCAACCACATTCTCTCTCTTTCTAACCAACATATGATGAAAAGGCATTTCTCTTGCTAACCTGTGGTGATGTAGAAGTATCTTTCTCTTGTTAACAACTGATGAAGACCATCACACCATGAACTGACAAAAACAGCACAGTGAAGAGCACAGCTTCAGCCATATTGAGACAGGCTTGAGGCCTATTCTGAAGAAAGCTGAGCACCAATGATGCCTTAACTAGAGACATTTTAAGTAACTACAAGTCTGTGTGCCACCTGAAACAACACATCACCATTTAATCAGGTTGTATGGTTGCCAATATTCAAATGTACTTTGCATTTTGTTATTATTTATGAATATTATCAATAATACATTATTTTATGTGTAACTTAACTCCTGCTTGTCTTTTTACCACATCTAATTGCCTGAGGTTATAGATATAGAAGGGAAGGTGGCGATATATACAATTGTACCTTATAAACAGTGGTAAGTCTGTGAGATTAGGCATTCTAAGGATACATATTAATAATAAAATAGGGGAAAGTAGAGCAATATATATATATATATTACTCTACCAAGATAAAACAATTGGTGTAGTCGGCAGGATTTTGGGATAACCATGTTTTGCACCCTGTTTGTAAATACAGTAGGACCTCGGTTCACGACCATAATTCGTTCCAAAACTCTGGTCGTAAACCGAAGCAACTCCCCCCATAGGACTGTATGTAAATACAATTAATCCGTTCCAGTCCATACGAACTGTATGTAAATATATATATATTTTAAGTTTTTAAGCACAAATATAGTTAACTAAACTATAGAATGCACAGCAAAATAGTAAACTAAATGTAAAAACATTGAATAACACTGAGAAAACCTTGAACAACAGAGAAAACTAACACTGCAATAGTTTGCGCTATAGCCGGCTAAAAGCACTTTTTAAATGAGTTTTAAGCACAGGGAAAAAAATTAACATTTGAAAAAATCTGTAATTTAATAAACCACCAAGAAAAATAACATTGCAACAATGCACGCTACGAACAGATCGCTGGAAACAGAAGTGAAAACAAAATCAAGCCCAGTGCATTCTTTAACTGCCTTCCTACCTTAATGCATCCAGCTCTCTCGCTGCCTGTGTGTCTGCATCTCGGGCTGCCTCTGTGTGTGTGTGTGTGTCGCAATCTCTTGCGCGCTGCTCTCTCTGGCGCTACCTCTGTGTCTGTGTGCGTCTCTCTCGCCAATGCCTGTGTGTATGCGAGCCTCTCTGCGCTGCCTGTGTGTGTGCGCGCGCCTCTCTCGTGCTGCCTGTGTGTTTGCGCACTGCCTGTGTGTGTGTGTGTGTCTGTGTGTCGCGCTCTCTCGCTCTCTCTCTTGCTCTCTCTCTCTCTCGCTCGCTGCACAGGAAATGCACAGGGAGAGACTGAACATGTACAAACCGAAGGGAAACTGGCTTGTTCTTATACCGAGTGTGGAGTCATGAACCGAGGCAAAAGTTTGGCAAACTTTTTGGTCGTAAACCGAGTTGTACATGTACCGGAACGTTCGTAAACCGAGGTTCCACTGTACTGTTGATGTATATGTGTTTGTTTATGTATGTGAATTTTAGGGCACCCAGTGTACAAATGTGGTGAAAGTAAAACATTGTTTGGTTGCTGAGTTGAATATAACCAACAAAGTGTAGAGACTTCATGTGTGTCACAAGGACACCCGCATGTTTGTTAGTACTGGTGGTAGTGAGTCCCTAATTAAAGTGCTAGGGAGTGGTGAAAGATGCATGCGTCATTCATACGGCATTTAAGTGGTTAAAGTGCTAGGGAGTGATGGGACATGCATTCGTCATTCATACGGTACTTATTTGTTTAGGATCTTTGTGTATGTATGTTTATGCTTGCTAACAGGGGCAAAAGTAGGCCAACCCATAATTAATTTGGCAAATTGTATTAGAGCAAAACTGCAGACTGAGAAATGCCTAAATTTATATTAAAGGTAGCCATCTTCCAGTGGAGTGGCAGGGGTAAGCAGGCTAAAGCTAGGAAGCCTGTAGTTCAGGTAGAGAAAGCATAAGCTTAGATGAGTGTGCCACAAAATGGAAGGGGCTGGAAGGATTAAAAGCAAGAAAACAGAGATCAGGTTTAAAGAAGACAGCTGCTGTTATAAGAGGTTTACTATCTTGTATTATTGGTAATAAGGAAGATCATGATAAGGAAGAAAATAGCAAAGTGGATGAAAGTGAAAGTTATAGAATGTTGTGTGAGAGTTTTGAAAGATGTAACAGTTGGTGTGATAATTGGGAAGTGTTAGCATGTAGAACACCCACTGCTAAAGGTGAAAGCAGTGGATAAAAGAAATGTAAACCACCTATGGTGGAAGTTAGGGCAATAGTAACCAGATCGGACTGGAACCCTAAAACATGGGTGGGTGACTTACATGAGACAGATGAGTGCTCAGATAAAGAGTGGGAATGTGAGTATGAGGAAAAAGGAGAGAGATGAAAGGAAGGGAAAACAGCAAGGATGTTTTCTTCCATTATTCTCCACTGCACTACAATCTCCAGGTAATTCTGAGGTCTGTCCAGTATTTAAAGAACATGCTACACTGATAGATATTTAACCACTGTTAGGAAAGGTAACCAGTGCTGCATTGAAATTTTATTTAGTACAAAGAGATCAGATAGAAGGCAGAGAAGCTGGTGAGTGTGAATGGCAATTGTTGACTAGAGGGCATGAACTGGATAATGGCTTAAGGATACTGAGTAAAGAAAGTGTGGAATTAAAACAAAGAACAATGGAAATGAAAGGAATTCAAGTGCTTGTGTGTGAAAGGTCTGAATGTGCTAGTGCAAGAATGGCTGAGTTGGAAAGAAAGTGCACCAGTTTAGGAGTTGGTTTGAATGAAATAAGACAAGCCAAAGAACAAAGGATGAGTGATGGTGCAGCAGGAAGCTCAGGCAGCAAGCCAGGAATGTACAGGGGTGTGAAGGTCCTAACAGCTGTGCTGCAGCCAGCAGTAATTAAAAAACACACACACTTAGGTTCAGTAATTGAAACCTGACTGACCAGTTGTTTAAAAAGACAGCCTATGAATCTCCATGCAATAAAATGGAGAAAGGTGAGCTGGTCATGAGTAAAGAACAAAGGTCAGTTTTAGCAGAGATGCTGGATTTAGCACTTGGATTTTGGAGAGGTTCAGCCCACACTTTCAGGTAGCAGTTACCATACAATAAAAAGGACACACAGGCAATGAAAAAAAGAAGGGTAGCGCAGGAAGACAGGAAAGGGAAAACAGTTATTTCTGTTTCAATTTCCTGGCTTTTGCAATAGTGCTACTTCTATTATAAGGTTTTATGGACTTTGTGTTGGTGCAGGTAATAAATAGTGAAGGCAATTAGCAGAGTAAAATCCATGCAGGAGATCGGGTTACCATTGGCACATTGGAGCGTGGCACTAGTGCCAAGCTGTTCCAATGAATGCCTGGAAGCAAAGTTTGGGTCTTGGCACCAGGTTAACAATCAAGAAGATGAGATGGACAAAAACTGCTTTGTCACCTTCCATTTTGCAGACCTGCCTACATAGCAGAATGAAGAAAAAATAAAGAAGGAAAGACAACATCTAAAGACTAAAGACAAAGACATGAGGAAGAACTGAAGAGACAGCAAGAAAAAGACACTTACTGGGGTTTAAGTGAGTAACAAGTCCACAAGTCATGCAATAATAAGGCTAGTCACAATAGCTATAGTTTAAAAGGAAAGGTTTGTTCATTACTGCAGCAAATTTATATTCCAAGGGGTGGAAACTGAACAAACCAGTTAGGAATGCCAAAATAAGGGGATTAATTTTGGGCTCATAAAGTATACATTCTGGGTATTAATTAATTAAGTGGGATAATTAATATAATTAATACTATTATTAAAGAATGGTATTCTGAGCAAATTGGTGAACTTTTCAGGAAAGCAGGTGTAGCTGGTATATTTGCAAGTCATATGGGTTCCAATGTTTAGGTATAGCCTAATTGGGAAAATACAGAAGCCCTGCTGAGGTTGTCAGCTGTGGTACAAACAGAGGACCAGTGGGTCAATTTTGAACTGAGGTTTTTAGCACAGCGAGTATGCATATGGTGAGCAAACAACTCTAGGGGTGGCCTACGGGGGGAATGATGAGAGTTGCATAGCTTTGATGTCTCATGGTGGTGATGCCAGCCTATACTGGTAAAGGCTGATGGCAGTCAAGAGTTGCACCATGGGTAGGAAAGCACAAAAGGTAACTAAATCAACCCCAAATGTGTGCAGAGGGCCACAGATATTGGTTTGTGAACAGTTTATGCAGTGGCACATGTGCTGTCACTTGGGCAGAAGTGGTTATACTGGCACCTGTGGTATGTTACCTTTCAAATTTTGATGTTAATTGTACAGCTGCATCTACTTAAACAGATAGTTTGGGACAATGGTGTAATTAGCAGTTAGACACAAAACAAGCACAGATTAAAATTCACACAATAGACTAAATTGTAGTGGGCTAGTTTAGTGGAAGGTGTGGACTTGTCTCATTTTGAACCATCAGATCTGATGAGATATGAAGACTTCAGAAAGAGTTGACGCAAGCTGGAGCAGATATAAGTCATCAGGAGCAGATCCACATTCTGCTGATTGTCTTTGAAATAAAGAAGATATTTGATGGACAAATGGTCACGGACAACTTTTAACACTGGGAGAGCAAATACTGCCAATCAATGCACAAATTATTCAACAGGCTCTTTAAACAATTAAGACATTTTATAAAGACATTGTACAAAACATTCATCAGGGGTGGAGTGTTGTGATGTAGATTTTGCATATAACTTGATAAATGTTTTGTATGTCTTTATTTGTAATTTAGGCAAAGCAATGTAATTTAGTGTTACTTTGGTGAGAAGCATTCGTGTTTGCCCCCCCCCTCCCCCGTTTACGAATAATTTTACGACTGGATTTGGGGAATGTGTCTTAAACCAGTTTGATGAGTATTTCTCTGCTAAAGTCTTTCAACATTCAAGGAATCCAGGTTAGATAAACATATGGGGGGTGGTAGGTGTTAAGATGTTCTATTTCCCCCATTTGTCTGAGGTATGGCTGTTTGGAATTGGTTTCTCTCAAAGGCCTTTAAGTACCATGATGTCCTATTGGCTGTAGGGGTTGGACAAAAAACCCATACATTTGCTTGCTCAACCACATTCACTCTCTCTCTAACCAACATATGATGAAGAAGCATCTCTCTTGCTAACCTGTGATGATGTAGAAGTATCTTTCTCTTGTTAAAAACTGATGAAGACCATCACATCATGAACTGACAAAAACAGCACAATGAAGAACACAGCTTCAGCCATATTGAGACAGGCTTGAGGCCTGTTCTGAAGAAAGCTGAGCACCTTTGATGCCTTAACTAGAGACACTTTATGTAACTACAAGTCTGTGTGCCACCTGAAACAACACATCACCATTTAATCAGGTTGTATGGTTGCCAATATTCAAATGTACTCTGCATTTTGTTATTATTTATGAATATTATCAATAAAACATTATTTTATGTGTAACTTAACTCCTGCTTGTCTTTTTACTACATCTAATTGCCTGAGGTTATAGATATAGAAGGGAAGGTGGGGATATGAAGAAGGTGGGGAAATGAAGATCTTCATTTCGGGTCCACTACCTCTCGTCAGATGATCAAATGAGTACTTCAGTTGTCTGCTAGGATTAAACAACTGGCTGCAGGGTTTCTGCAAGAAGCAAGACATCGGGTTCATCAAAAACTGGGACCTCTTTTGGGAAAGACCGTGTTTCTTCAAGCGAGATGGCCTGCATTCGAACAGTTTTGGCGCCCGGGTCCTCTCCGAAAACATATCTAAGATAATTCGTTTATCTTGAGTATCTATCTCTGCTCTTAACTCCTTCCGAAATGCTACTGTTGTGCTAGGACATGATAATTGTTTAATAAAATCTCCTGTAAAAGTGCACAACATTATTACTGTAATAACCAATCTCAATGCACATAGAAAATCTAGGCAATACGGCATAAACACCAATAATTTAATTAAAATTACTACTTTAGAGGAAAAATGTATTAAAACTATAAAAACAGTTTACAGATTAAACAAAAAATACACACAGAGTGGCGCTAATAAAAATAACTTAGTTCCTGTTCCAAATATCAATAACGCACATAGTATTCATCTCTGTCCCTCCGAAACATTAAATATGGCACTATTACATTTTAGAGCTTTAACTAATAAGACATTTTTTATCAACGATCTTATTAGTGATAAAAAAATAGATTTTATTGCACTAAGTGAAACGTGGCTTAGCTCAGACGGCGTGGCTGTTTTAATCAAATCTGCGCCTCCGGATTACAGTTTTACTCATGCAGATCGCCAAGGAAAAAGAGGCGGTGGCTTGGCAAACATTTACTCGAGCCGGTTAAAATGTAAAGATGTCAGTTTTGGTAAGTTCAAGTCCTTTGAGTATTTCGCCGTTGTTATCCATGGAGATTCTCACATTCTAGTATTATCCGTGTATACACCTCCAAAATTCAACGCGTCTTTTTTTGAGGAATTCTCTGACTTAATGTCAATTTTAATTACGAACTATGACACACTCTTAATAGTCGGCGACTTTAATTTTCATATAGATAATCAGTGTGACCAAAAAGTAAAAGAATTTATGAACCTCCTGGGCTCTTTTGATTTGATACAGCTCGTTATTCAGCCTACACATAAAGCAGGTCATACATTAGACTTAGTGATTACTAAAGGACTAAAAATTGATATAAAGCAGGTCATT
>NW_024383814.1:0-7404 GCF_016835505.1 Polypterus senegalus
TCTACTCACTCCTATATAGACTCACGTTCACACTCTAAAAGTTAAGCATTTTTAAATAAATATCACTTGAAATAATAATATGCATATTAACTTTGTCAAGATCATTAAGTGTGTATTCCATTCACCAGCCAATGACTTTGAAATCCTGTCATCCATTTCTTCATTTGACAGACACTTTTACAAGTAATCAATCAATCAATCAACATTTATTTATATAGCACATATTCATACAAAATGTAGCTCAAAGTGCTTTACAAAATGAATGAAAATAGAATGAAAAATAAACATAAGTCAACATTAATTAATAGAATAAGTGGTCCGATGGCCAGTGGACAGAAAAAAAAAACTCCAAAGGCTGGAGAAAATAAAATCTGTAGGGTTCCAGACCACGAGACCACCAGTCCCTCTGGACAATCTACCTAACATAAGTCAAACAGTCCTCTTTGTATTTAGGGTTTTCATGGAAGGACCTGATGATGATGGTCAGTAGACTTCTGGCTTTCAGTCCATCAATGTTGGTGCATCATGAAGCTTTGAGTAGGTGGTGGTGCAGGCTGCCACCACAAAGAACGGAAAAAGAAACAGAAGAGAGTAGGGTCAGTACGGATTTTGAGCCACTTGAATAGTTATTATGATGAATTGGACATACAGAGTATCAGGATTAAGTTAAAGTGAAGTTATAAAAAGGCCATGTTAAAGTAATGTGTTTTCAGCAGTGTTTTAAAGTGCTCCTACTGTATCAGCCTGCAATTCCTATTGGCAGGCTATTCCAGACTTGGTGCATAACAGCAGAAGGCAGCTCACCACTTCTTTTAAGTTTAGCTTTTGGAATTACTAAGGAGACACTCATTTGGAGATCTGAGGTTAATGATTTGGAATATAAGGTGTCAGGCATTCCGATATATAAGATGGAGCGAGATTATTTAAGGCTTTATAAACCATAAGCAGTATTTTAAAGTCAATCCTGAATGACACAGGCAACCAGTGTAGTGACATCAAAACTGGAGAAATGTGTTCAGATTTTCTTTTCCCAGTTAGGATTCTAGAGCTGCATTCTGACTCGTTGCAAGTGATTTATGTCTTTTTGGGTAGTCCTGAGAGGAGTGCGTTACAGTAATCTAGTGGACTGAAAACAAAAGGCTGAATTAATTTCTCAGCATCTTTCAATGATATAAGAGGTCTAACTTTAGCTATGTTCTTAAGTGAAACAATGCTGTCTAGTGGTCTGATGAATATGCGATTTAAAATTCAGATTACAGTCAGCGTTACCCTAAATTTTTTACTTCCGTCTTAACTTTTAATCCTAGTGCATCAAGTTTATTTCTGATAACCTCACTGAATCCATTATTGCCAATTACTAAAATTTCAGTTTTCTCTTTATTTAGTTTGAGAAAATTACTATTCATCATTCAGAAATACCAGTTAAGACATTGTGTTAGTGAATCAAGAGAGTGGTCATCAGGTGCTATTGATAAGTACGAGCTGTGTGTCATCAGCATAGCTGTGGTAGCTCCGTTGTAACCTGAGATAATCTGACCTAAGAGCATGTAGATTGAGAGAGCAGCAGACCCAGGATAGAGCCTTGTGGAACACCATATCGGATATCATGTGCTTTGAGATTTGATTACACAACTCACAAAGAATTTTCTCCCTGCCAGGTAGGATTCAAACCAATTTAAGACACTGCCAGAGAGGCCCACCCATTGACTAAGGCGATTTCTAAGAATATTATGATCAATGGTGTCAAATGTCAGATCTAAGAGGATAGAGAACAGATAAATGGCCTCTGTCTGCATTTACCCATAAGTCATTTACTACTTTAACAAGTGCAGTTTCTGTACTGTGATTTGTTCTGAAACCTGACTGAAATTTATCAAGAATAGTATGTTTATTGAGGTGGTCATTTAACTGCATAATGACTGCCTTCTCAGAATTTTACTTAAGAAGGGCAGGTTAGAGATGGGTCTAAAATTTTCAAAGGCAGAGGGTCAAGATTATTTTTCTTAGAAGGGGTTTAACCACAGCAGTCTTAAGACAGTCTGGGAAGACCCCCGTATCTAATGACGAATTTACTATGTCCAGAATATTGTCAATTAGCACGCCTGATATTTCTTTGAAAAACCTTGTTGGTATTGGGTCAAGGACGCAGGTGGAGGGTTTCAGTTGAGAGATTATACTATGTAATTCAGGTAAATCTATCCTGGTGAAAGCATTTAATTTGTTTATAATGGAGTACCGGGCTTTGAGGTTCTGCAGTGTTGGGGAGATATACTATGTTATCTCTAATATCATTAATTTTGAGTGAAAAATACAGCAATGTTCTCACAGGTTTCACTGGAAGTATTCTGGGGGCATTCCTTTGTGTTACCTGGGTTTAACAGACGGTCAATTGTTGAAAATAAGACTCTGGGATTACTAGCATTGTTATTTATAATATTAGAGAAATAGCAGCGCCTCTCAAGACGGACAGTGTTATTGTATTCTGTTATTTTAACTTCAATATCTCATAATGGATAGTTAGTTTAGTTTTCCTCCATTTACGCTCAGCTCTACGACATGTTCTTTTAAATCAGACACTCTTTGGGTCTTCCATGGAATAACAATACTAGAAGATTTTTAACTGTCTTTTCAGGTGCAACTATGTCAACAGCAGCTCTTACTTTAGAATTAAAGTTTTCCACTTTACTATTTACATTATCCTCGCTATTATAGCTGGCATTATAAACGGACTGATTGCTTAGAATAGTTGTAAGCTTTAAAGCTGCTGATGAGTCAAAGAAGCGTTTTTTAACAAAATGCTTCTCATGAGCGTTTTCTATCTTTATTTCTATATTAAATAGTAGAAGGAAATGGTCTGATAGACTGATATCAATGACCTGCTTTATATCAACTTTAAGTCCTTTAGTAATCACTAAGTCTAACGTATGACCTGCTTTATGTGTAGGCTGATTTACGAGCTGCCTCAAATCAAAAGAGTCCAGGAGGTTCATGAATTCCTTTACCTTTTGGTCACACTGATTGTCGACATGAAAGTTAAAGTCGCCACTATTAAGAGTGCGTCATAGTTTGTAACTAAAATTGACATTAAGTCAGAGAATTCCTCAAGGAAAGACGCGTGTATATTTAGGAGGTCTATACACGGATAATATGAGAACGTGAGAATCTCCATGAATAACAACGGCGTAGATACTCAAAGGACTTAAATTTACTCAAAACTAACATCTTTACATTTAATCGCTCGAGTAAATGTTTGCTAATCCGCTCTTTTCCCCTGGCAGTCGGCACAGTAAAACTGTAATCCGGAGGCACGAGATTCATTAAAACTGCCGCCTATTGAATTAAGCCATGTTTCATTTAGCAATAAAATCAATCTTTTATCACTAATAAGATCGCTAATAAAAATGTCTTGTTACTCAAAAGCTCTAACATTTAATAGTGCCATATTTAATGTTTCTGAAGGGCAGAGCTGAATTTTATGCGTGTTATTGGTAATCGGAACAAAAATGAAGTTATTTTTGTTAACGCCGCTCTGTGTGTACTTTTTATGTAATCTACAACCCGTTTTTATAATCTTAATGCAGTGTTGATCTGAAGTAGTAATTTTAATTAAATTATTGGTGTTTATGCCGCACTGCCTAGATTTTTTACGTGCATTAAGATTTGTTATTAGATTATTAATGATGTGCACTTTACGGAGAGACTCTGTTAAGCCATTATGTCCTATCAAAGCAGTAACATTCAGTAAAGGGGTTAAAAGTAGAAGTAGACAGTCAAGATGGACGAATTACCTTAGCGATGTTTTGGAGAGGACCGGGGCCAAATCTATTGGATGCAGTCCATCCCGCTTGAAAGGGCCTTTCCCAAAAAGATCCCAGTTGTCTATAAACCCGATGTCTTGATTTTCGCTGAAAGCCTCTCAGCCAGTTGTTTAAACCCAGCAGACGACTGTAGTATTCATGCGATCGTCTGACGAGAGGTAGTGGACCCGAGATGAAGATTTTTGCGGATGGGGTCCTCTCCTTCGTGTCTTTAACTAGTGCTGCAAAGTCAGCCTTGAGAACCTCTGACTCGGTGCCTTATGTCGTTTACGCGGCATGTAGAATGATGGATCCAATTGCCCTCTTGTGCTTCTGGTAGAAGGTGCGCACCTCATCACATCTCGAACTCGAGCACGGGAAAACAAGAAACAAAGGATTTTGATTGGGCGCGTGATATTCAGGGTTTAGTACAATCGAATCCCTACCGATTACATCACCGAGGTTGAAGGCAGACTGGGGGCCGGAGAGGGTCGAATCAGTTCTGGATTTGAATGCTCTCCTGGCCGCTGGAGGTGTTCTAGCCTTGAACCCCGCCTGCAAAGCTGAAACCGTCGAGGTCTTCATCAAGCGTTGTCGTTGTTCCTACCAGGCGGGGTGAAGCTTACTTGCCTTGGACTTGAGCGCCGAGGTGGGGTTGATGTTCGCCGACTTCAGTTGTTTGGTGTGGTTTGTCCAGCAGCGAGTCTTCAATTCTCTGAGGTACCTTAAGTCTGGACAGGAGTTTCTGAATCTGTTTGTCGAGTGCCTGGAGTTCCTCGACACGGCAACAGCCTGATTCATCTCACTGTGGCCATTGTCTGCTTCTACTTCAGCTTCGCGTCACCTAGGAAAGAAAGAAGTTAGTGAGAATCCACAGTCCAGTGCAGTAACCATCTGTTGGGATGAGTATGGCAGCACTCACAGAATTTCAAAGATCTCTGCTCTCAGAATAATCTGAATAAAAGCGTACTCTTCCAGTGAATTCTCAAGCATATAATATTAGATTAGATATCCTACCTTTTATCATTGCAGAACAGTTTAAATACCTGGGGTAAACATCATAAGTAAACATAAAGCTCTATATCAACAAAATTTCGCTGTCTGCATGGAAAAAATTAAGCAAGACTTGCATAGATGGTAAACCCTTCATCTCACACTAGCTGAAGAATTAACATGGTTAAGATGAATATTCTTCCTAAGCTCCTTTTTATTTCAAAACATTCCAATATACATTATTAATAAATCATTCTTTAAGCAATTAGATTCAACAATAACCTCATTTATTTGGAATTCTAAACATCCACGCATCAAGAGCGACCCTACAAAGACAAAAGGCAGAAGGGCATGGCTCTACCTAACTTCCAGTTTTATTACTGGGCAGCAAATATACAGGCGATAAAACCTGGACACAAATGAAGAACATACACAGGCTTGGACGCAATAGAAGTAAAATCCTGCAGTACTTCTTTGTATTCCTTGCTTTGTACTCCAATAAACAGGCGTTATCGGCAATATACTAATAACCCAATTGTAGCTTCACTCACTTAGAATATGGAACCAATGTAGAAAGCATTTTAAAACGGAGAAGCTTTTATCTGTGGCACCTCTGCAAGAGAAACACCTCTTTCAACCTTCAAAAACATATGCAGTTTTTAATATCTGGAAAAAATTTGGAATTAACTTGCTTAGAGATCTTTATATAGACAACGTCTTTGCTTCCTATGAACAATTACATTCCAAATTTAACATTCCAGCTACACATTTCTTTCACTATCTTCAAATCAGGAACTTTGTTAAACAGAACCTTCCCGATTTTCCTCATCTTGCACCCTCATCCATACTGGAAAAAATATTTCTCAATCTCAAGGACTCAGACACCATCTCTACAATATATAAAATCATTTTACAATCCCTCCCTTTCAAAGATCCAAGAGGGCACTGGAAAAAGATCTCTCAATTAATATATCAAAAAGAGTGGAAAGTAGCAATGCAGAGAATTCACTCGAGCTCCATATGCACAAAGCATACAATTATACAACTCAAAATTATATATCGAGCACATCTGTCTCGACTAAAACTCTCCAAAATGTTTTCAGGGCCTCATCCAAACTGCAAACGCTGCAACCAAGTCCCAGCCTCACTGGGTCACATGTTCTGGGCCTGCACCAAATTAACATTATTCTGGACAAAAATTTTTAATTACCTTTCAGACAGCCTTGGATTCACAATCCCTCCTAACCCATTAACAGCTGTGTTTGGGGTTCTTCCAGATGGTATTAAAGTGGAGAAAGACAAACAAATTGTGATTGCATTCACTACACTTTTGGCACACAGACAAATTCTGATTAACTGGAAGAACCCAAACTCTCCTCTTTTCAGTCAGTGGGAAACTGATGTGTTATATTATTTGAAATTGGAAAAATTCAAATACACAGTTAGAGGATCTGTGCAGACTTTTCTCAAAACATGGCAGGATCTAATCAGTAATATTTTAAAATAAGCTCATAAAGCACAGAGAATTTATTAATTTAGGTATGTTTACAAACCTTAAATTTCACGCCGTTTGCCTTGCTCTCTCTCTCTCAGGGGTGGGATCGATTTGTCCTTAACTCAATTTTTCTTTTTGTAAAAACTTGATGGATTTGTATGGATTGCAATAAGACTAAAAAAAAAAAAGAGATTCCAGACCAGACAGGTTGGAATAGGTGGAGTCACGGTCACAAGGCGTAAGGTAAAGGGTGCACACTGTCGGGTCATCAACCCCAGAATTACAAGTGTCTAACCGTTATTATGTCCTGGCAGAGCTGGACGGTGACTCTGATAATTCTGAGGTGGTAGGCAGGGTTGAGGAACCCCAACGGGCCACCTCAAAATCAGTTCCCAAAAAGAGATGTAGTGATAGTTGGGGACTCAATCATTAGGGGATTGAAGCGCAGGTGTGCTCCAGAGAGAGAGTCTCGCACAATGTGTTGCCTTCGGAGAACAGGTCGGGACATCCCTAGAAGTGTGGATAGGCTCTTGGCTCTTGGGGTGGATCCAGTTGTCATTGTCCACGTTGGAACAAATGACATACAGTACATAAGGGTAGTCTGTCAGTTCTGTGATCCAAATTCAAAGAGTTAGGTGCCAACCTGAGGAGCAGAACTGACAAGGTAGTCTTCTCCAAAATTCTGCCTGTGCCATGTGCCAGTCCAGGTAAGACTGAGAAGATTAGAAGGCTTAGCATGGCTCAAATCTTGGTGCAGCGTAGAAGGGTATAGGTTTATGGTGCACTGGGAGTCCTTTTGGAACAGATGGGACCTGCTCAGGCGTGATGGGTTACATCTGAACTGGAGGGTTCACCAATGTATTGGGGAGGCGTATGTGTAGGCTAGTCGAGGATTGGGGGGCAGGGAGTTTAGGACAGGCCAGGTTTAGATCTATACATGGAAGAACAAACAATGGTATAGAAATAAAAATGCACAGTAATGTAAATTCTAAGCAAACACGTAAATGTAGAAGGAGTAACACATTAAAAATAGCTTGTCTTAATGCTAGAAGTATCAAAAATAAGGTAAGTGAGTTGGAGTTGTATGTAGCAGAGCATATTATGATATTATAGCAATAA
>NW_024383815.1:0-50370 GCF_016835505.1 Polypterus senegalus
GTTTAAAAACAAACCCTTGAATAAAGTAATTCAATGTGTCAGAGAGAAATTTAAACGCATTTTCTTTGTTCAACTAAAATAAAAAAACAGACATCTTTGTACTATTCTGTAATTAAAATTAATTCATGTCTTTGGTATAATAATTGTATGGAATAGTGCCACTTTTGAATGCTGAGCAGTTCATCATGTGTTTGTCATATCCCACAGTGATACTAGTCCCTGATGTACAATTCTGTTTCATTAACTTGTCTTCCTAATTTTGGGAATTTATGCTTTGACAACATGATCATCGATAACATAGTATTTAAAAAGTACCACCCCTTAGTGCTTCCGTGGTTTAATGAGAAAAAGAATAGAGTATTCTTCTTCTTCCTCTTTATCTTACTTACTCTACTTGGGGAGTGTTGATCAGTCTTCTCCAAACAGCTCAGTCCTGCACATCCTTGAAGTCAAGTCCTCTCCTTTGCGTCTTTTTACTTTATCCATCCATCTCTGTTTTGGCTTCCTCGCCCACTTTCCCTGTACTTTCTATCACTGTTTTGCCATATATTCATTGCTCTTGTCTTCACTTCAACCAACTTTCCGTACTTTCTTAGATATCTTCCATTTTGTACCTTTACTGTATGTCTCATTTCTTATTCTGTCCTATTTGTAACTCCACACATCCATCTCACATTCTCACTTGCCTGTGGAAAATACAAAACAGCTTGATCAATCTGGTGTACGTGACTAGAGCTATGCAGACACTGCTTGCCCAGGTTGGACAAGGGTCATGAAGACCCTGCATGCCCAAAGTATGGGGCTAAGTGCTACTTGTTTTGTTACTACAAAAACAAGTGGGACTCATCGAGCCCAAACAAGGAAACTAACAGATGTATTCCAACTGTAGATTTCGTTAGTGCTGATTCAGGCTAATATTTGAAATACTTGTGTAACTAAAGTCATAAGACAAAAGCCCTATAAAATTTGGGACACCAACCCTCGGGCAGACGATGTAGGTGTCCTAGACTGTGCTTCTGTCATTTTACCTTTGCCTGGTGTGTATCAATTAAAGTTTTTTACTAAGTTTAATTATATCTCTGTCTTCAGTCACAAGAAATGACACTATAGAAAAGTGTCCACAGTTTTCTGGCCCGGACGTGGGGCAAGAGATGCCGGTGACTTTTCAAGCGGATCACCCCAGTGATCCGCCTTTTAAGCGGGACTGCCGACAACACGGGCCCCGCAGCAGTGTAAGAAGCCCGAAAAAGTTAGGACTGCTCCTGTCCTGAGGCGGCTCCTGGGAGGAGCCCCGTCTCCTCTTCGCTGATCCACGGTGACTGAAAGGATTTCCAGACAGAGCCAAATCTCCCAGGCTGGGGTAGGTACTGGGGAAATCCCGGGGGGCTGACACGGGGCTCGGGAAAGGCAAGGGACATAATGGGAACACAAAACGCAAGCTCATCAACCGCGCCCGGGGTTCAAGTCTTTATGCTGAAGGGTTAATTTGAGGATCAACAGACGCCACGTAAAACATGGGTCACCGGAAGTTAATAGAGAAAAGGACAGGTTGGATTTCAAAAGGCATGTAAAAGTGGAATAAGCAGAGCGGTGGCACTGGCCGCTTGAAGGACAGGTGATGCAAGTGAGATACAGGAAATTAGAAAAATATTATGTAGAAATGTACGAGGATGTTAACAAAGGTCTGTGTTATGTATGACAGAGGGGAATTGGTTATTAAAGATCAGAATCTGGAAGCGACAGAAGCAGAATGAATTGTTGAAAGCAAAATGAAGGAAAGGCTAGAATAGAAAAGGAAGAGCTGTTGATTGCTTGCAAAAAGTTCAGACAGATCTGGGACCACAGATAGTTAAAAGTAAGAAAAAGAATAACAATAGAAAGATCCCCTGTACCCTGTTTTTTTCCTCCCCCCCCTTTACCAGCCACCACCTGACCTCCATCCACCTCCCAATGCACCAACAGCACCCCAAGTAACAGATGAACCAGGTTTCTTTGATGAGCAATATTGATAACTAAAAGATGTGGTTTCTGAGCTGCCTGATCTTAAGGGCATAGGGGACTGAAGTTTGCTGAACAGCTTGAGCAATTGACAGTATGTATAAGCCTAACGCTGCAGAGTGGACGCAAGTATTAAGACGGAAACCGCACCACTTGGGCACTGTGAGTCGGGACATAGAAACGGTGCGCTTTGGTTGTGGAATCAAAGCTTTCATCGAGGAGAGGGTGCCGGGGGAGAGGCTGAGTTTGAGTTACAATGGGAATCATTGAGACAAAATATTGCAGAAAAATATAAGAAAGGCACAGACTGGTCTCTTATTCAGCCGCTAAACAAAAGAAAGACGAGACAGTTGGATGAGTGGGCACATAGAATTCAAGACCTATGGCTAATCACTAAGGTTTGGAGAATGCCATGGGTCGAATTCGTAGCAAGTGTTCCACCTTTGTCTTGGGACTAAGATCTGACATACAGTGCAAATTTCCTGTCGGGTGGGAGTCCGCTACATTTGAGGAAGTTTTACACGCGAAAATGCTGAAAACAAAGCAAGCAAAAAGAGTCTGACACTCAAACTAAGCTAATAGCTGCCCAAATGAACTATTACACAGGAGGGGGTTTAGCAAGAGGATGAGGAGCTGGTTTCGGTAGAGGAAGAGGGCGAGGCCGGGGGTTTTGGACCACCGACCGCTGAACAATCAAGAAACCCTTTACACCCTCCCCGCCTGTTTTTCCTGACACACCAGATCAACAGCATTGGGCATAGAAACACGAGGACCCCAGCCACTCGCCTCAGTTGCCTCTGCTCACCATAACTCCCGAGACTGATCCTTTATTGACATTGCTTGTTAATGGCACTGAGACTGTTTTTCTTGTCAACACTGGGGCCACTCGTCCACCATCTCGCTGGCTAAGGTCCCTGCCTCAGACCTAAACTGTAAAACCTGCTTACTGCATCTGGACAACCACATGTTTTAGTGGTCTCAAAACCTCTTCGAAGTTCAGCTGCTTTCTGGTGGTTCCATTTTAACACACCCATTTCTTTTAACACTAGAATTACCAGAGCCTACGAAAAACTCGAATTCTCGCCCCACCTTAAACTGCTTTTAAACCCTTCACACTTCTCCCGCCAGCGCCCTTGTCTTCTAAATGTGCTGATAAAGAGAAGCTAGAGCAGCTATTCCATCCCACACCAATTTAGAACGTGTACGAACTTTCTCAGCTCATG
The DNA here is from genome assembly GCF_016835505.1 of Polypterus senegalus. Taxonomy (NCBI): domain Eukaryota; kingdom Metazoa; phylum Chordata; class Cladistia; order Polypteriformes; family Polypteridae; genus Polypterus; species Polypterus senegalus. The sequence goes on from NW_024383815.1 coordinate 3,222, forward strand.
CCTTGATTGAGTATCTGGGAGTGAAGTGGAGTTTTAGAGTGGAAATTAGATCGTTGTTTGGAACACACGATTTCATGTCTGTTCCATTTCTACAGTAATCTGTGTCAACACATTGTTAAAACAGAAACTTTTTATATTCTAGTAGTAGATGACAAAATGTAGGCATAAACTATATAATGTATGAAGCCTGAAGTCCAAATAGCAAAGAAACATTTTCACAAGAATAACACAATTGCACTTTTATTCAAACATATAACTGCAGAAAGAAAAACCGCCTTTAACATGCACATTGACACCAGCTTACTATAACTGACTCCGGGTTCAAAAGATTCAGCCCCCGCTTGGGAATCAAGGTCACGGGTTCGATCCGGCCTCCCTTTGAGAAGTAAACTGTTCTTAGTCTTACTGTTTTAAATAAAAACTACATTTGATTTCAGTCTGTAACAGCGTGCAATTTATGATCTTGTAAAGGTTAGCTTTTTTTTTTTATTCACTTTTCACTCTCTCAGTCGCTGCCAGACTCAATCCATACAACCCCATCTGACACGGTTGTTTTCACTAAAGACGCCGCTATAGCCTGCAGTGTACCACATGCATACAACGCCGACCAAACCCCACCCCCGGTTCTGACACACAAACGCCTGGCTGCCTTCTTCGGATCTCACCGCCACTTGCTTTTCTTTTATTCAGTTTTATTGAGTGTTCCTGCCAGTCCTGGGCATGTTGCTGTATGCTTTTTCTTTGCACCCCAGGACATGCAGAAGAAAGAATGGTAAAGACCAACTTCGCGCTATATGCAATCATCAGACACTCCCATCTGCCCGGTCGCTCAAACACAGGAACATATATTGGTGTAAGAAAACAAAAGTGCACTTTTATTCAAGTGCACTTTTTCCATCCCCTTTTCCATCCATCACCTATAAAAAAGGCTGACGGTTCATATGCTTTTGTTCAAGATTTACGTACAAGTAAATTCTGCAATTTTTCCTAGGCCCCTATTGTTCCTAATCCTTCCACTATTCTTTTCTACAGTCCTCCCCTCTGCTCATTACTTTTCAGTGATTGATTTAGCCAATGCTTTTCCATCTCTGTACACCTTGATTCTCAATATTGGTTTGCTTTTACTTTCCAAAGCCGCTGCTGACATGGACTGTCATGCATACTGAAGTCCTTGTGTATATGGACAAGCACTTGCTCAAAATTTAGAAGGGTTCTGGCCAGATCGAGGTAGTACATTAATGCAGTATGTAATGACATTATGATATGTAGTGCTACGGAAGAAGATTGTCACATGATACTCAGAACCTATTGTTGTTTCTGGGGACAATGGCCATAAAGTCTCAAAGGCTAAACTGCAGTTAATTCAAACAACTGTAAAATATCTAGGTCATGACATCACTTAGGAACAAGAGCTCTCATAGCGATCGCATTAACACCATTCAAAATCTTCCCAGACCTGTCAAAAAACAACAGGTTATGTCTGTATTGGGCATTCTAGGTTACTGCCGCAATAGATTCTAAATTTTACTGAAAGAGCACAAACTGCTGCAACAATTCTAATACTCCTGGCATCCCCCTCTGGCCAGGTGCAATGGAATGAATAGGCTGAGAAGACTCTCTGTGACTTAAAAAGTGCCTTATCTCTCGCCTGTGCTTGGCCTTCCAGATCACACTCGCCCATTCACCTGTTTGTCTATTAAAAGGGGATATATGAATGCTGTCCTAACACAAATATATGGGGACAAATCAAAGGCCAATAGCCTATTTTTCAAAAAAATTGGATCCTGTGGCTGCAGCACTTCCGCCTTTGCCTTAGGCTGTGGCTGCACAACAGAAGCTGTGCTAGCTAGCACAGATATAGTGCTCATGAGCCCCTAACAGTAAAAGTACCTCACGCTGTACATTCCATTTTTAGTACAGGCTAAGCCCCACATCTCACTACTGCTGGGGCAATACACTATCAGAATGTACTCTGTACTTTGTCAACGTCACAATTGAAAGATGCTCCACTTAAATCCAGCCACCTCCTCCCAACTTACAAACGAAGGTGGAACCACATAATTGCCATGATGAAATAGCAAAGGTGTAAAGCCTAGAGCAGATTTACAGGAAACACTTTAGAAAATGGAAAAATGGTTTTTGTGGACGGATGTTCCTTGCGAATGGAAAATGGAGCACCTCAACCAGTTACGAGGGGTCCAAGGGGACCGCCTGCTGGAAGCAAATCGAATTTCATCAAGTTTAAGTGCACAAACAGTTAAACTTAATAGCGCCACTCGAGCATGCCAGCTGTCCAAGGAAAATCATAAAATCTATACAGATTCCAGATATGCCTTGGAGTCTGCCATGATCATGGAGCATTATGGAAATTGAGGGATTTAAGACCAGTAATGGCAAGCCCAGCCAACATCAAAAGCTAATCAACCCTTTTTAGAAGCCATAACAAAAACCATCAAAGCTAGTGATCGCTAAATGTTAACCCTACACAGGAAAACAGGATCCTGTCAGCAAAGGAAATGAATTAGCTGATTACTTACAAAAGGCTGCATATAGTAACACACCAATCTCTTTTATTCCAACAGAGAAATGACCAGGACCCTGATAATTAAATAATTTTACAGAGGCAGCCACGGACATCGAAAAGAAAAATGGTCCAAAGAAGAGTCCTCTCTCGGAGTCTGACTCATAAGCAAACTAACAAACCTTCTCCCAAAGGCCTTTCCTGGTATGGTGAAAAATCGCCATGGCCTTGACCATGCTGGAAGAGACGCCATGGTTTGAGATGTTGAAAACATTGGGAAGCTGTGGCTTTCACATATGCAGAGCAGTTCTGCAGACGCTGTGCATATGTCAAAAGTTTAATGTAGGAAAAGGCACCCAGGTAAGTCCTGCCAGCTTACTCATAATCCAATGGGTCCATTTGAACACCTCCAAATGGATTTCATTAAACCCAATACCATCTAAAGGTTAGCGTTATTGTCTAGTAATTGCTGATGTGTTCTCCTCGAGGGGTAGAAGCTTTTTTTAAACACAATGATGCTAAAACTGTAGCCAAAGCTTTTAATCAAAGAAATCTGTCCTAGGTGGGCATACCCTAGAAATTGCAAACAGATAATGGCACCACTTTGTGAATTCCATTATATAGTAATCCTTCGCTATATCGCGCTCGACTTTCAAGGGCTTCACTCTATCGCAGATTTTAAATGTAATCATATCTAAATATATATCACGGATTTTCGCTGGTTCGTGGATTTCTGGACAATGGGTCTTTTAATTTATGGTACATGCTTCCTCAGTTTGTTTGACCAGTTGATTTCATACAAGGGACGCTATTGGCAGATGGCTTGTAGCTACCCAATCAGAGCATGTATTACATATTAACTAAAACCCTCAATGCTATAAGATATGCTTGATTATTCTTTTGACTGCTTGATTGTTTGCTTGTCTCTGCCCCTCTCTCACCCTTCTGACATTTCTGCACCTGACGGAGGGGTGTGGAGCAGAGGGCGTTGTGCACAGAGGCTGTTTGCTAAAAAAATACTGACGGCCTCTAAAAATGCCGCTTATTATGGTGCTTTCGGATATTTAAAAGCACAAAAGCACACGATTGATTTTTGATTGTTGCTTTAATCTCCCCTTCTCTCTGACATTCTCTGCGTTTGACGGAGGAGATGAGAGGCTGTTTCACAGAGGTTGTTTGTTAGAAGATACTGACGCTCCTCTGAAAAATGCCGCATTCGTAAGCTCGCAAACTTAAAAAGGACACGATTGATTTTTTTATTGTTTGTTTTTCTTTATGAGGCCGCCCTTTTTAAATTCTTCTCCTGATGCAGACACTCCTTTGAACAAAAGATATATTTGCATTCTTTAATTGTGAGAAAGAACTGTCAAATGTCTCTGTCATGGAGCACAGTTTAAACTTTTGACTAAAGGGTGTTATTTCATGTCTAGAGGGCTCTAATAATGTAAACAGTGGGAGAGTTTATAAGGGCTTAAAATATATAAAATAACTGTACAAACATATGCTTTCTATCATGGATTTTCATCATCGCGGGGTTCTGGAACGCAACCCCGAGATCGAGGAGGGATTACTGTAAATGAATTAACTACCTGGCTTCAAATCAATGTACATCATTATTGGAAATACCATCCAGAGTGGAGGGACAGAAACGGTGCAATGGCACCTCTAAAATCTAAATTAGCAAAATCTGTGAACAGACAAATTGCCCTGGCCGGACGCTTTGCCTCTATCTAATGGGATTAAGGGAAGAACACACCGCAACAGGACTGTCGCTGCTTGAAATACTGACTAGACGTCCCATGCCCGCTGGCATGGTTGTAGGTAATGTGAATTTGCACACTGTGGACAATGATCTTCTCTCCAGTCTTGCAGGTCTTCGAGCCTCATTGAAGGACATCCACCAGCAGGTTAATCAGGCCTGGAGGACCAGCCCACCTACTAAGGATTCTATCAATTCCTTGGGTACTTGGATCCTGGTTCGGGACACTCGAGGAAACATTGGCATCAGCCTAGGTGAGAGGACCGCTCCAAGTTCTTCTGTCCACACCACCTAGCAGTGAAAAATTGAAAGATTGCCCACCTGGATTCACACTTCACACTGCAAAAGATGGCACCCTTAATATACATACTCTATTGATTACACTTCATTGTTTTTCCTTCCATTATCCATTTATGAGTGACATTGACTTTCCAGGTGGAGGAGACTGCCTCATTCCAGGTTGACTTTTGTGCAATTGTTCCCTGTACTGGCAGACAGGAACAATGGGAATGGCCTGAACGATACTCAAATTGCTTCTTCAGTTTTCTCATCCCCTTCCCCCCCCTCCTCCCCTTCCCCACTTCTTACCTCCGCCTAACTCTTCCCTTATCCCTTGTCACGCCAGATTGTTCAAAAGGGGGGAATATGGAAAATACAAAACAGCTTGATCAATCTGGTATGTGACAAGAGCCATGCAGACACTGCTTGCCCATGGGATGTGACAAGGGTCATGAAGACCCTGCATGCCCTGCATTGTTTTAAGGTTACTACACAAAAAAACACAAGTGTGGACTCATCGAGCCCCAAACTAAATGAAACTAACAGATGTATTCCACCTGTAGATTTCTGTTAGTGCTGATTCAGGCTAATATTTTGAAATACTTGTGTAACTAAAGTCATAAGACAAAAGCCCTATAAAGCCCTGTCTTCAGTCACAAGAAACAACACTATAGAAAAAGTGTCCACATGCCACATCAACTTCTTCTCCTGTGCTCCCTTTACTGCCCATGTCTCTGCTCCACGATCACTGCTGGTCTTGCCACTGTTTTAAAACCTTACCTTTCATCTTTGCCTTAATTCTTCGATCCACAATACCCCTGCTACCTTCTTCCAAGCTCCATCCACACTGCACCTCAATGGTTATTCTGCATCTAATTTTCCCTCTTGGGTTTACTTCTGGTCCTAGATATTTAAATGTATCCATTCTTTTTAATTGCTAGCCCTGCAGACTAACTCTGAATTGGAAACACATATATTCCATCCTAAATACTTGTACCAAAGCCTTTTTTATTTTTCCAGCTTTTCCACTTCCACTTGTCTAGTGCTACAAAACACAATGTTATCAGCAAAAAGCTCTTTACCAGGGGAATGGTCGTTTATCTCATTACCAACACACCCATAACCAGATCAAAGAGGTAAGGACTTAAAGAAGAGCCCTAGTGCAGACCTACTATAACTGGGATCTTGTCAGTTACCTCAACACTGCTTTTAAGCCAAGACCTCACTCCCTCAAACATATCCTGACCATCCCCAATATTTCTCAGGCACTCCTTGCACAAAGAAAAATGATATTAATGTTCTTTTTTAGTCTGTTTTACCCAAATAATGTCAAAAAGAATACAAAATTCTACAGCTCCATCTGCCTCCTATACCTCTGAAATAAGCTTGACTTTCATAACCTTGAGTCAAGCATGGATACATGTATATTAATATCATATTTTATAAGACAATAGCATGAAAAATTCAAAGGTATCGGGGGGGACTTTATACTGTATAACATATGTGGAAGGTTGGAAGGAACACATGATAATGTATGAAGTGTTGGTGCAGCTGGATGCCCCTTTTATTGCAATAGGAAACAACAAAAAGTAAGCAGTCAAGGGTGTAAAATGTAATAAGTAAATATTCTGCTCTATTTAAAGTGTATCTATAATGGGTCACAGCATCGGAGCTCCATGCTCACTGTAGTCCGGGTCTAAATGAGACGCAGATATTCCGAGGCGTTAGATTCAGTCCAGTTAAGGGAGCGGGGTGGGGTTTTTGTGGTCTTAAAGGGCACTTCTCACTGCTGTAGAGGAGAAAAAGACTACACTGTTAACAACAGCCCCATTCATACTTTTTGGGTGAACTCAAGATGATCCTCTGATGCTAAGCATGACAATGCACATGTGCATTATGGGGAATACCTGCAGGTATAATTTTAAAGAAAATATTTAAAAAGTATTATGCTCATAGTTCAAAGGTTGAATTAAATTGGTATTTTGTACAAAATGTTTTCCCCAATTAAGGAGAATTTGCTTTCAATTTTAATACAAAGTTCTTCACATTTTACAGGTATAATTGTATACTTAATCTTTGAACAGTATTATATCTTTCTTAGCATTTATCAAAAAATAATTGTCCCTACAGTTTAAATTTATTTTCCGATTGTGTTAGAATAATGATGCATTTTAAATGAACTGTTGGGTTTATTTCTTAAATTGCCTGCTTTTTAATTTATACCTATACCCCTTACTCATCTACAAGTACAAGCACAGTAATGAAATAAAAATGTCAGTGACAAAGAGCATAAAATTAAATTAATATGTCCATTAATTAATGGTTAATATGTGCTAGTAAACTAGAACACTACATCTCTACACTATACTACAGTAGAGAGAAAAGAAAGTTGACAGTTATTCAGCAACAAAGGAGCCACAAATCTAAAATAGGTGTTAATTTGAATAGATAAGTAAAGTTCTTATTAATTAAAGAAAAAGGAAATAGAAAATTGGGGACCATTAGAGATTCCATGTAAGTACGGAGTCATGTAAATGGAATTTCTGAAAGATGTGCATTTGAGTAGAAGAGTAAAAATCATAAAAGCCTGGGAGAAAGTCACACCAGAGAATGAAACACAATAAAACAATAGTTGATGGAAATCTTATGGGCTCTTGTAGGTTCTAAAAAGATAAATAAGCAGGCTATCCCGGGAACATGGTAAACATACTGTATTAAAACCTTAAAAAAATGATAGCTCCAACTGCTCAAAATGGAGATATGTACAGTACAGTAAGATTTTAGCTCTAGTTGCTACTCTGTTCACTTCTATTGTTTTCTGTCAATTAGTGAAATCTTTACTGAATCTTATTACTGTGAGCATCTTTTTTGCTGTTTGCTACATTATAGAAGTGTTTAGTATAGAATGTTCTTCCTTACCACTTTCTCGATTTTGTAATTTATGCCAAGGGGGAATCATCACATACAGTGGTGTGAAAAACTATTTACACCCTTCCTGATTTCTTATTCTTTTGCATGTTTGTCACACAAAATGTTTCTGATCATCAAACACATTTAACCATTAGTCAAATATAACACAAGAAACACAAAAAGCAGTTTTTAAATGATGGTTTTATTATTTAGGAGAAAAATCCAAACCTACATGGCCCTGTGTGAAAAAGTAATTGCCCCTGAACCTAATAACTGGTTGGGCCACCCTTAGCAGCAATAACTGCAATCAAGCGCTTATGATAACTTCATGAGTCTTTACAGCGCTCTGGAGAATTTTGCCCACTTATCTTTGCAGAATTGTTGTAATTCAGCTTTATTTGAGGGTTTTCTAGCATTAACCACCTTTTTAAGGTCATGCCATAGCATCTCAATTGGATTCAGGTCAGACTTTGACTAGGCCACTCTAAAGTCTTCTATTTTGTTTTTCTTCAGCCATTCAGAGGTGGATTTGCTGGTGTGTTTTGGGTCATTGTCCTGTTGCAGCACCCAAGATCGCTTCAGCTTGAGTTGACAAACAGATGGCCGGACATTCTCCTTCAGGATTTTTTGGTAGACAGTAGAATTCTATGGTTCCATCTATCACAGCAGCCTTCCAGGTCCTGAAGCAGCAAAACAACCCTGACCATCACACTACCACCACCATATTTTACTGTTGGTATGATGTTTTTTCTGAAATGCTGTGTTCCTTTTACGCCAGATGTAACGACATTTGCCTTCCAAAAGTTCAACTTTTGTCTCATCAGTCCACAAGGTATTTCTTCCCAAAAGTCTTGGCAATCATTGAGATGTTTCTTAGCAAAATTGAGACGAGCCCTCAATGTTCTTTTGCTTAACAGTGGTTCATGCCTTGGAAATCTGCCATGAGGCCGTTTTGCCCAGTCTCTTTCTTATGGTGGAGTCTGAACCCTGACCTTAATTGAGGCAAGTGAGGCCTGCAGTTCTTTAGACGCTGTCCTGGGGCTTTGTGACCTCTCGATGAGTCGCTCTCATGCCTTTGAGGAATTTTGGTCGGCCGCCACTTCTGGGAAGGTTCACCACTGTTCCATGTTTTGCCATTTGTTGATAATGGCTCTCACTTTGGTTCGCTGGAGTCCCAAAGCTTTAGAAATGGCTTTATAACCTTACCAGACTGATAGATCTCAATTACTTCTGTTCTCATTTGTTCCTGAATTTCTTTGGATCTTGGCATGATGTCTAGCTTTTGAGGTGCTTTTGGTCTACTTCTCTGTGTCAGGCAGCTCCTATTTAAGTGATTTCTTGATTGAAACAGGTGTGGCAGAATCAGGCCTGGGGTGGCTACGAAATTGAATCGTGTGTGATACACCACAGTTAGGTTATTTTTTAACAAGGGGCAATTACTTTTTCACACAGGGCCATGTAGGTTTGGATTTTTTTTCTCCATAAATAATAAAAACGATCACTTAAAAACTGCATTTTGTGTTTACTTGTGTTATATTTGACTAATGGTTAAATGTGTGTTTGATGATCAGAAACATTTTGTGGACAAACATGCAAAAAGAATAAGAAATCAGGAAGGGGGCAAATAGTTTTCACACCACTGTATATGTGGCAAAGTTGACTTGTTTCACTCACCAATCATCAACAAAAGCACTAATTCTTATTTCTTCAGATGATTCTACATTTATGGGTGTATTGATGAGAGGGATGAGACAGAGCAGCAAAACCAAGCAACTGGTCATTTACTTCGCCACACCAAAGAGCCTCTTCTGGTCACTGTTCAGCAGTGGATGTAGAGGTGGTGTGCTCCTTGTACTTGGGGGTCCACATTAATGACTGGTTCGACTGGGTCAGAGGAATACAGAGGAACTATATAAGAAAAGGCACAGCAGGCTGTTCTTCCCTTTAATGTGGGAAGTGACATCCTTTACATCTCTATAACTGTGTTATGGCCAGCAATTTTCAACACTGTGGTGTGCTGAGCGCATAACATCACTTCAGAGGCCCACCAAATAAACAAGCTTAATTAAGAAGGGTGGTTTCAGTCATGGTACAATTTAGAGCCCCACCTGAGGCAGCAGCAAAGGAGAGAATTCAAACAAACTGGAGTGTCATTATGAACAATGCTGCACATCCTCACTCTGACACACCAGCACTGACAATCTTTAGCCAATGAATTATTCAACAGAAGTGTGTCAAGAAAAGTTACTGGGCTCCTTTTATTCAGGTTCCTCACTAATGTGATAGTAATAGCAACTGTACTGTGTCATGCATGCGATCAATGGACCACACTCCGGCTCATCTGAGGTATGTACTACTGCTTCAGGTTAAGAGCAGGCAGTGGCGCTTAACCTTCTTTTCTCTTGTTCCATCCGCAGCACCAAGAAGACACCCAATGACTCAACTCCCTACTGGTTCCTGAGCTATAAAGCCTGCTGCTGCTGGAAGGAGGAGTTCAGCCTTGCCAGACATACCGCAGGATGAGCTCCTTCCTTGCACTGCAAGCCTTATTTAGCCATAGGTAATCTTGATTGGAAACACTATTGATTGGCAGATACAGCCTAATTTTACAACTGAGTACACTGGTGATGTGCAGTTTTTACCAATCACAAGTGCTTATTAACATGACAGGTAATAGAGAAACCATTAGTAGTAGTAGTAAAATAGTATTATTATTTGTACAGAGTACTTGCATGTCTGACTAATATGCAACACATCATCATGCTCGGGAAGCAGATAATCACAAATGAATAAAAATGTACATCTTAATATTTTAAAATAGAAAACATAAATTAGCTAACTTGGCACACTTCTTACCCTGTTGCCTTACTACTTGGTGTTTATGCTCCTGTTAGTGAAATTTCAAGGCTGAATGCTTGTAAAAAATGGCATAGTTATCACTATCAAAATAATTTTTATTACTATGAAAAGTAAACAAAAGTCAGCTTACCAGATAGACTACTTTACCTTGAATTTATCATCAGTTTGACATGCACTTTAAGCTTTATTTTTCTGTTTCTTTTTATTTAATAGTACATTAGATTAGAATTTATATGTAAACTGGGGAAACCTCAGTGTGGTAAGTTTTATATGTTTTGTATTGTTCAATTATTTTTTGTATATTTGATTCTGATAGTAATCATGTTTTTATATAAAGAGTTTTAAGATAATGCATTTTGTTAATAACATTATATAAATAAAAATATAAATTGACTGGTTAATTAATTGATTTGGCAAGGGGAAAAAAAGTTTTTATTTTGTATTTTTATCTATGTTGTTCTTTAGTCTGCTCTTGTAAACATAACTTTTACCACATTACTGTTCAGATAAAATAATCAACAATAACAAAGAAGCAAGTGCTAAATATAATGTGGTTGGATACAGTACTGCCTGTAATTTAATTGACTTAAACTTTGCACAGTTTTTCATTAATGATGGAATATTTTCACCTTGGCTTTCTTGGCACTGCAATTTGCTTCCTTCATTAATTCAAACTGACATTTAAAAAAAATCATTTGAAGAATTGCCTAGCAAACAACTGTTGCTAGGGGAGTGAAATCATTAAAGTTGTTCTATAGCAGGCTAATCTGTGAGAATATCATATTAGATTCCATAAATTTGAAGGAAAGGAAGCTTTTTAAATCCAATCAATGCAAAAGTAGATCATTTTATCCGTTTTTAAACAATTAGTTTTTTCGCGGGGTTTTTTAGTGTAATGCTTCAAAAAATGTATTTAATTGAATGCCGCATACGTAAATAAAACCATTACAAGCCTGTAAAAGAAGCAAAAAATGCCTATTACTTAAAAAAAGGCAAAAAAGAAGTTGTATTTTATTTTTCATTTTACTGATAATGCTGATAAAGAAAAGCAATGCCACTTTTTAAAGCAGACAGATCAGATGCTGTATATCCAGGGGCTGTGTAATAATTCCTTTGGACTTTTTCCAGTCCTTCACACCAATTCCCATGTTAGTAATTTTAATTAGGCCAAATGAATATTCGAAGAGTGCATCATAGCCATGAGCACAGTTGGGTTCAGTTTGACAAGGAATAAAACAGTTTGATGCTCCCAATGATAATCAACAGAAATAATAATGAATTAAAATGTATATTAAAACAACTCCATCTAATTCTGGCCAATCAATGTATAATACTATAGGCTTTGCTGTATATGGTGGCTAATCATGGTGTTCTCTGCCTTCTTTTAGAATGTGACGAAACTTTATCACAAATAATAACTGAGCACTTCACCCTGCAGTGTCCAAAACTGCAACCCCAATCTGTTTTGCTTTAAAAAGGGTTTCATACCATGTTAAAATCTGTTCAGGATGCAAGGTAGGAGCTGCTTACATGTGCAGCTATCCCAGTACATGTAAATATAATTAGTTTGGTCAATGAATGTAGATATTATTTGGAATTAGATACCAAACATGATTTAATATCACTGAAAATATGGAAGAAAATGATTGCAACCAAGTTAAAGTAAAATTTGTAGAACAGAATATGATTTGGAGAGTTCTGTGAACCATTCCGTTAACATTCAGAAAGCGATAGTAGGTATTAAAAAAAAATAGATGCTGGGTGTTATAGCTAAAGGTGGAGAAAAAAAAGTTAGGCTGGAGCATTAGGGATTCGTATAATATTGGATCCTTATCACAAAAAATATTGCCCCTATTACAGAAAGACCAGAGAAGAGCAACTAAACTAGGCCAAAGGCAGGAGTTATTTGAATAAATTAAGTGGCACAAAATTTTTAGTCTTTATCAGGGTCAGCAACCTTTCAAAAGAGAGACGCTGCCATCATCTTTCTTTGTCAATCATATTTGTGTGTGCCTACAGTATGTTTGTGGAAGAAAAAATGCAAAAGTCCCTTTTATTTACACTGCCAAATGAAAATACAATTTAGGACTAAAAGGTGCAGAGACTCACTCTGCAGTAAGTACATGTATGAGTAAAAATTTGGGACTTAAAATAATAAATGTTGTGTGTAAAATCCTACTGTCATTCAATGAGTAACCCTTAGCAAGTCAGTAAGCGTCCTTAAAATCCAAATATCAGAAAGAAAATATGTTCAAGATTAACCCTATAGTATGAACTCATTTGAGAGAGTAATAGCTCAGGCTAATATCAATTATGAAAGGCACTGTATAAAAGAAATATTAACCCCAAAGTAAATTAACTAATAATAATGAAATTGAGCTTTCCTTTCTATTACAAGCATGATACAACTGTAACAATAATAGTGTATAGCAACATTGGAAATTAACAGAACATAAGGCAAACTGGCAAAATGAACTATGACAACTGTAAAATAGGATACAAGACAAGAAAAATAAAGCGTGCAATTTGAAACGCGAACCCCTAAAGCTGGCAGAAAAAACAAATGATATCAAATGTGCAAAGAGGTCTTTTCCGACTGGAGTCAAATGCTAGACTGATTTTAAATAGTGGTGATGGCCCTAAGTAGAGGCCAATTGAAGGGCAGGTCCAGGAAATCCACCTGGGAAATGACATCACTTGACTGCCTGTTATCTGATCTGTAAGGGAGAAAGGAGGAGAAGCATTACAACAGCACAAACCCTCAACTCAGGGCTAGAATTAGTAGTAGATAGCCTTCATGTTGTCTCCCAAATTCATGTTTGTGACACAACGTTTACTTTAATGTTGTTTCTTCCTGCAACCCTGCTCACCTGTTGCAATCACACCCTCATTTCTCCTGCTCGACAATTCTTCAAACTCAGCCCCTCTCCTGGGACTCATGTATAAACAGTGTGTACATACAAAATGTTACGATTCTATTTCACGCCAAATTGTAAGTATCAAACCTAAACTTCGAAAGCCATGCACATTTTCATGCTAGCTAAAACCCTGGATATGCAAATTTCTGCTCGGTTTTGCAAACTTGGTACCCATGTCAAAGCAGTGCACTGTTCCAGCGTGGTTTCCTTTCTTTTTAGATCCACATCCCTGACCGACTTTATAAATACACTGAAATTAACTGCATATTATTTATTAGTTTAATGCAACTGATTGTAATTAACCTGTAACAATAATGGTCCACGGAATGGCCAAACTATTCTAAATACCATGCTGCTTTAGCGCTGTTACCTCACTGCACCTTCTTCTTCTTCTTTCAGCTGCTCCCATTAGGGGTTTCCACAGCGAATCATCTTTTTCCATATTTCTTTCACTGCACCAATTGAAGTATTTATATCACTGTATCTGAGTGGGGAATCACAGCTCTACGCAGCTGATTAGAAAGAGAATTATCGGTATAAAGCATCAGCACACGCTGCTTCAGCCATGCTGCCTGTTTGTACTGCTCTCATGCGACAAACGCTAAGAGCCTTTCCTGCCCAATGACCTCCTGTTGAAACAGTTTCATCCAAAAACTATAAATGCACTCAATCAGTCCATCAATTGCTCCTTGTAGAACGCTTTGTACTTACAAGTACAATTACCTCACTGTAAACTTGCAGTACGTTATAATATTGCACCTGAGCCACTTTATAAAGCACGTATTTACATGATAACATATCATTTTGAGATGAATGTTTCAAAATATGTTTATTATATTAAACAGGTAAAACTTTTTAAAAACTTCATTTAAATAATCTATATTGTTAATAATTAAACATGTGAGGACACAGTGTCACGCGCTAGCAAGGAGCTGGCGCCCGCTCACGGATTGTCCCTGCTTCTGCTGTACTCTTGCTGGGGGCTGAAACGACACCGGAAGGATAGTTGATAGAATGATTTAACATGTTCTATGATTATTTCAATGTTCCTTAAAGTTTTAAACAACTTTTTAAGCAAAAGATGGTTAATGTCAAACAGAGCTGATTGGGGGCTTTGGGGTTTTTGGGAGAAAGAAAAAGGGCAGGAATTGGGAAGAAATTTGGGAAGAGACAGACTGTAAAAATTATTTCATTGAAGGTTGTACAGCAGCAAGCCCCTTTGTGGGGAGGGAAAAGATGCGCCAAAGTCCCCATGTTTAATACATGTTTTAACCCATCATAAAGGAAATGATATAAGTATATTCCGTATGTAATTATTCAGAGAGCTGTAAACCCCAATGTATTGGATTCGGTCCGTTGGAGAAAGAAAAAGCCCCGATTCAAACATAGAGCAAATGAAGAAAAAAAAACAAAGCTTTTAATTTACAAAAGTTAATGGGAAGAAACAGTAAATGAAATGATTTTAAGATGAAGTTCATGATGTTCTTTTTAAAGACAAAATAAATCTATTAAAGGGGAAAATTTTCAATTAAAGTTGAATTTCGGTTTTTTTCCCACGGTGCCTATTTTTTTTTCTCCCCTAAAACTTTCATTTTGACACTTTGAAAGGGGCAAACCGCCCACTCAACTTTGATATCGACAACTTTTTCATTTCGGACTGTGTGATTTTTTGTGAACTTGAGTTTTCGAGTTTCTCCGACACTCTATGTCACTCAATCAACTTTCTTTTATTGTTTATACCACTGTTTTAACCATCAAGTAGTATGCTTTTCCTTGCCTCCACTTGGTATTCGCTGAAATTCTTCTATTTCCCCCCATACTTTTGCCATTGTCTTTTCGCAGAACGCTGAGCTTAAGGCCTATTTATATTGATTTGCATATTCACCCATCTGGAATAATCCTGACATATTGCAAAACAATAAAATGATGAACCTCCCATACTGAAAAGTAAAGGAATTCTATACATGGAACACATAGTTGAAGGATTGGATTTCATTCCATTTAACAGAATAGTCTCCCAATTTGGGATAGACAAGAATAGATTTTTAGAATATCTCCAAATTAAATCAGTAGTTAAAGAAAAATTTAAGCTTAAAGTAGAATTACAAACACCATCAAGGGTATTAGACTTCTGTAATCTCAAACACCCCAAATTACTGTCTAAAGTATATAAAACATTGACCAAAATAGATGATACAATAGCAATTCCTATAGGCAAATGGGAGGAGGATCTATTAGTTAGCTTTGATCAGACTTTCTGGTCCCAAACCTGTTTAAAAACTTTTAAAACGATCAGAAACCCCAATTTACAACTAATTCAATACAAAATTCTACACAGAGTACACTATACAGGTCATCGGATGTTCAGGATGGGATTTGTGCCATCTGACACCTGCACACACTGCACAGACAACATTCCTGACAGTTATATCCACGCACTGTGGTCATGTCCACCTGTTCAGGATTCTGGTATAGAGTATGTGAAGACCTGTCAAAGTGTCTGAAATGTGATATCCCAACTTCCCCCTCATTGTGCTTGCTGGGGAACCTAGAGGATGTCCCGATTGAAACAAATTTGGTTCACGTGGTTCTCACTGCCATATGCATCGCTAAGAAAAACTATCCTCATAAACTGGAAAAAGAAAGATAATCTTTGCATTAACCAGTATAGAAATCTTTATTGGATCATATTACACTTGAGACAGTCTCTGCCTCCACTTCAAATCATTCTCTCTGGGCTCCTTTGATCGGTTCCATCACATAGCGATGATGGAGGGTCATTGATATGGTCCTGGGATGCTGTGGTTGATGTGGTGGAGAGTCTGAGCTTGGAGTATCTGGAGGATCCCTGGGGTGGGTTCACTAGGGGGGTCTTGGGCTAGGGGGCTGCTGCCCGACTCTGGTGGTGCTTGGGTTACCTCCGGGGGTGGGCTTCTGGTGGTTGTGTCGGGCCTTAGGGGGTGTTGACAGTGGCTGCTGTTCGCTGCTTAGTGGCTGCAATGCCCCTGGGTTGGTCTGGGTGTGGGCCTGGTGGCTTAGGGTATGGGCGGCGCGCCCGGATGGGGATATGGGTGGGGCCTTGGGGATTGGGTCCTGGCATGTACTCTGCCGGGAAGAGGGCCGAGCGCACAGTTCCACCATGGGGGAGGGATGTCCGGGAGGGGGAGGATCCAGCTTTATCCTGGGTGTCTTATGTCTTACTTAATCTGAATGTTGAGTAAATGTGGGGATGGGAGTAAATATTCTGCTGGGGTGGTGTGGATTGGTGGCCTCAGACTCCGTGGGGCTCTGTGATGCTGCTGCTTCGGGCCATGGCTAGATAGGTTGGGGCCTCCGTGCCCCGGGTGGATTTTGGGAACGGAGGTGCCTATTGGGGCCAGTAGGGGAGCTGGCTCCTGGAGGGCTCAGGCCCCTCAGCCGTTCCTCCCCATCCTCAGACATTTCCCTCCTCCTGCTTCACATCATCACACAAACATGCACATAGGGCCTTGGGGTGTGGGTAAGTCAGGGGTGCGGGTATGGATCCCGTTCCGCAGTGCTGTGGCAGCCTACACCCCAATTTTATTTGCACATTAAACACTTCCACAAAAAACATTCCACAAAAATGCACACTTAGGGCCTTGGGAGTGGGCACACTCAATGGCATCCGGTGGGGGGAAATTTCAGCCTCACTCCGAAAGTGCCGGTGTCCACTTCCAATTTTAAACTGCACCTAGTCACGGAGAGTTTTGGGGGAGGTGGGGCTGTGTGTTGGCATCAGCTGGTGTAGGCCACATGGTGCCGGCACAGCCGCGCCCCAACCACAAAATGCACCTTATCAACACACACAAACACTACATTAGAGCAGGCGGAGGAGACTAGAGGTGTTATTACACCTCTGTTCTCAGTTAGCTGCCCGGGGCTGGAGGCTAGGAATGGGAGCTGGCCGTCTGCCTGTGGTCTGGAGTGGTGGGTTGCTTTGCTCACGTTGGACGGGGTGCCTGCTCACTATTACCCCTGGAACGGGCTAACTCGACGTCCAGGAATGGCTGTACCTCAGATGCAGCAGCACCGGGACCAGAGTTAGTGGTGTGTGTGTGGAGTGTGAATGGGTGTCTGGCTGCATATCCTTGTAAGTCTTGGGTTGTATGTGTATGTGAGAGCATGAGGGAGGGAGTGTATGACTGTGTTTGTGTGTGACTGTATATGTCAGGTGGGGTTTTGGACTCCTCCCCTCTCCTGGGACATCTGGCAATACTACAACATCTTTGCCTACCCTCCCCCTGCCTTAAGCATCTGTCTGGTCGCCTCCCGGTGGCTGCCTGGTGGGATCTGGTTCCCTGGGCTCTGTTGGATCCTCGGCAGGGTGGGTCGCCTTGGGTCCCGGGCTGCTGGGTTCCGGGCCCGGCCGACTTCGGGAGAGCGGCTGCGGGTGGGCCTGAGGGCTTGCCATTGATATCTCCCGGGACTCTGCCGGCTGCTGGTTGTGACCCCCGGGGTGATCCTCTGCGCCTCTCGGGTGGGGGTTGGGGCTTCTCTGGTGACGCACCTCCCTGGGGTCTCCAGCCTGGGGTGACCTCTGGATCTCTGGGCTTGGAACTCCCTCCATCTTCCACACGTTTTTGGGGGCAGGTCTGTGGCCCTTCACACTCACTATTGGATGCTCCTATAGAGAAACCTTACACATACAAGCGTATGCGCACACAGGTGCTCACATGGTGATTTCATAAGTATGACTTGGACATCTTCAGCACATGATCTAAGGTTGTGGTGGCCCTAAATGCCTCAGTAATAATTACTGTATGATTGTCAGCAAACATTTTACTTTTATATATCTTCATGTAGCTGATGCAGCAATGTTTTTGTCTTGTGGTTTGTTTTTTTTTTCCCCCTCTCTTTCTGCAGGTCTAGAAGCGGATTCTGGTTCATTTATTGTTTATTCTATACGAAAACCCACCCTTCCCCCTTTACCTCCATCTCTTCCTTCTCTCTCTTCTTTTTCTTTCACTTTTGTCTCCATGTCCGGTTCGAATCTTAAAAACATCTAAAAATATTTTTTAATAAAGTTTTGGTATCAGGCGTGACGTCAGCAGAAGCTGTAACGCCCACCTGAGAGAAAAACTGTAAGGCTAGTCGCCAGCATTCAAACATCAATTCTGATTGCTTCACAGCCGAACAGGACACGGTAAAAAAAAGAGGCATACTTCTGGGAGGAGTTGGGAGGCAGCAGGCACGTGCATGCATTACTTTTCACATTGACCAGGATTTATGGAGCGGAAGAACGTGGAAGTTGGCGAATGCACAGATTTATGCATCTGGATTTTTTTGTGCATATGAACATTTCCACTTTTGTCCTTACGCCTTGTTTTAGTGTGAATTTAACGCATGCATGAGACCCCTGGATTTTGTTCTCACAATTGGAATTCTTATCCCATGACTTCTATTTTAAAATGCAAGAACAGGCTATCTATTTTTTAAAATTAAAAAAAAAAATGCTTCACTGCAGAACACATGTTGAAAATTAGTATATCCATGATTGTGAAGAAATAACTTCAATTTGTAAAATATGTAACTTATCCTTATTTGTAAGACTCACCTAACAGGTTATATCTTTTTATCATTCAATTTTGGTGATTACATGCCCTCATCCTCCTGTTTTGTTATATTATTTACTGTATATATTATTTGTATATTTCTCATTCTTGAGCTTCTGTAATGTTCTAATTTCTACTCACAGACAAATAAAGTATGTCTGTCTATAAAAAATATAGTGCCTTTCATGTCTACCTATCTATCTATTGTCAGACACGTGCGAGTAGGAGGGCAGCTAAAGGGCCTGAGTAATTGTAATACCACCACTGACCAGGTGGTGGCAGAGTGTGCCGCCTGTCTTTCTCAGTTACTTGCAGACCGCTCCGAGAAATCCTTCCAGGTGATGTCACTTACGGTCCCAATAACATCACTTCTGGTACCGGCCCTAAAGATAATGTAACTTCCTGAATGGGCTTTTAAAGCCAACATCTTCTTATGAACATCTCTGTTCTATCATTTCAATTTTAGCAGCCAGGATGCCCCAAACCATTATCATGTCTTTTGGCGTTATTTGTGACATTATCTATCTATCCTGTTGCTAGCTAAACAATTGTGCAACACTTAGCAATATGGGCAGCAGCTGCCAGGTAGAATAGACAAGGAGTATGAATGATGCTGGGAAAGGCATCTATGTTGCTATTTCATAATAGGAATATGCAGAAGAAATGTGAATAGTGGGATAATGTGAAGACTCCAGCTAAGCTGTGATAAATGCAGGAATCTATGGCTGGTAGAACCACAGTGTACAAAAATCTCCAATGCATAAAACACTGAAAAGTTAAGGGAGCAAAATTGGTTTGGAAAGGTTGCTAAACTATTCAGCCAACCCCAAATCATATCCTTCAAGAACCAAATTCCAAGGCCTAAAATCCAAGCTGAAGGTACTGTTCCCTTCTGTCTACAGTGGTTTCCCTTTAATCCACCTTTTACAATATCTCACATGTTTCTGCCTTTACCCCGCCTTTAATTATTTGGATTTGTTTTCAATATTTTAAAAGTGTAGATTAATATATGATAGGTTAGCATCATTTTTCAAATTCCAACACCAAATGGTAAATTAGCAAATATTAACATGACACCAATTTAACACATACCATTTCTATTTGATCCTTTACCTTGTCACATGTGTAGAATGGTAGCTACTGCTTCACTGCTCCAGCGCCTAAGTACTGGTTCTGGTTCTTCTTCTGCTACTGTGTTTCCTCCTTCCCAAAGTCATGCAGATTTTATTAACTGGTGATTCTAAAAGTGTGTTTGACAATGTGCCCTTCAGTTGTCTGGCATCCTATTCAGAGCTGGTCCCTGTGTTTTCCTGGATCTGCTGAGATGGATTTGGGCTTCCTATGACTCTTCAATGGACTAAATAGGTACAACATATTGATGAATAGATATTATCACCTGTTGCAGCTAGCTTTTGACTTTTTAGTATTTAAATATAAACAACTTTAACACTAGAGCAAATATAATTGGAATCTTTTTCATGAAACAAAACAGGCTACGATACCAGTCTTTAAAAATCCGTTTCATTTTTATATACCTGTGCAAGGCTCACCATAAACTGTTTTACAGGCAAAGCTTACAAACCCCTCTTCTAATTTTAATTTCCAGCCATCTCTGAGAATGGTCACTTCCTTGGCTCTCACAGTGATGTATGAGCCATTTTCATCTATGCTGTTTCGCTGATCTGTGCATTAGTGAGTCTAATTGAAAATGGATACCACAAGCTGAATCTTATTTGGTAATGAGCACTGGCACTTAGGAATGGATTACAGCCTAAAGCCCCTGTTACATTCACCACTTAAAATCTTGTGCTTTTTACATTAAGAAGCCAATTTAAGAATAGACACAGAGTGACTAAAATGCAGGCACAAAGATAAATATTACCAGAAACTGGGTATTGTAACCAGTTTCTCCACCAAGGAGAATTTTGAAGGAATAAAAAAACATGTTACAGTTTAAAATAAGGCAGTTACTTAGCTGACCTTCCTGAAATGTAAATCCTGGATGGGCAAACTAATACTCCAAAACCTGGCCATAATATGAAAGCACATGTTGCCTATTTATAGCACAAGGCTTACTGGAGATAAGAAACCAAATTATATAAGGGTTACAGATAAATTACTAAGAAACTGGGCACGGAGGGATACCTAGGTTATCCTTCTCTCATTCTCAATTTAAAGTAGTGAGAGATGTAAAGGCAATGGTAACCACAGGACTCTTAAGGTTTACCCTGTAGTTTCAAATCTCCAGTTCTAGCCTCTGGTTTTATTAATTTAACAGGTTTGGTTACCTATTGCAGGCCATTGTCTCACAGACTTGTATTTAACAATCCTAAGCCTGCCTAGCCCTTCAATGGAAACCCAAAAGTGACACCTTAATCTCTAAGACCAGAAAAATGTAAGAATATATTAAAAGTACAATAATAAAATTCAAAGGTAAAGGATGAAATGCAAAATATAAGTAATTATAAAAAAATAGTATTCTTACAACAAATTATTGCTTCAAATTGTTCTGATCCTCTAACTTCTTACTTAACATTTTGTCCTACCCTGGAGTTTCTCTTCTGCGATGATGTAATACTTGAAGTGCTCAAATTCTTTTTATTTCTAACAACCCATAGCACATATAATTAAGGTGTACTTTTTTAATAATAAATATTTACTTATACCTAATTACATGTATTCTAAGAGTCACGCTTAACTATTATTTAAAAAGCATTATGATTTAAAATATATATTAATTACTTCAAAGTATAACATCTAAGTAATAGCAGTACAGTTTGTTTTCCAAACCTGTGCAGGAAACTGAAAAGCCACTTAATGCAAGTTTTAAAAGCAAATCTTAACATGAAAATAGAAAAATCACTTATTTCAGACCTTAACTACAGAAAACTTTCATAAGAAAAGGGTTGATCTGATCATTATTTTAATTATCAGTTTTGCTTTTGTAATGCAGGTAATTCATAAAACAAGTAAAAGACACCCAAACCAGAGATGACAGATTAATGTAGGTTGAGTTGGAATGGTAAAAATATGAATTATATCTCTATCTATATCTAGATCTTCTCCTATCCTTTAGAAAAAGGCACACAACTTACAAATTGTAAATTTGTACAATTTATGAATGACATTCATAAATCTGCAAAAGTCTACATTAAACACTTTTACTTTCTCTGTTGTGGTTCAAAATGGTGATAGACAAACAAGCTTATTGTAATAAGCAAATTAAAAATATTTGTTTATAACACAAGGATAATAAAAGATAGAATGTATAAATATAGACATATACAGTATGTGTACAGCATAGGTATATATAGATGATGGACAATAAAAAAGCAACAGAAAATATCAAATTATGATAATTTACTTGAACTTTTCCTCTCCCATAGAAAAAAATAACATAAGTTATAAATTCTATCTCTTGGCTTAGATAGATCTTTGTCTCTACTATAGAAAAAGGCACACAACTTATGAATTCTGATCTATCAATTTATGTGGTTTAGATCTTTAACTAGTCATTATGCTTATATTACCTGTACAGTGACACTGGTTTACTCACAACTAGTCTGTACTGGCTTACCTCCTCAAAAGAAGTTTGTGCATGTGTGAGATGCTGCTCTGAACTTTCTTACTGGATTTGCGAAAAAACTTATAACAGCTGAACTTATGCTTCACAAGGTTATTACCTTTTAGTTACAGTGACACCAATAAAATAATATATTAGCTGACTTTGTCTATCTACTAACTTACAACTAATAATTCTCAAAGTCAAAGTAAGTGCACTGAGGGTTTTGGTAAGGCAGTGCTTTGTTTCTTTCCATCTTGGTTTTCTCCAGACATGTGGAAGGATCAGGCCCGTCAGCGACAAGGCAGGCAAACCAAGCAATTGCTTGGGGCCCCGAGCTGGCCTGGGGCCCCAAGACAACGACAGGTTAAGAATAAAATGCAGCGACAAACTGTGTGCGCCCATTGATAGTGAATGCAGTAAAGTGCAATGACACTGTTATCGGGATCCCCTCAAGGGGCCCCTCGCTGACAGCAGCCAGCCAACCACGATCTCTGCTGCGGCAAAATACAAAACTTCCTCGGCAGTCATGAAGCGGAATTAAGCTTCAGGAAGCCAAAAAAGAAAGAAGAGAAAGGAAGAGGAGGATAAGAAAAAACAAGACAGTGGTAAGTGATAAATTACACACATAAAATAGCTCTACTTGTCTTGTACAAATGGTGCAATTTTGCAGCAGGTAGGCTAGCAGAAATATGTTTACAGTAATCCTCGCTATATCCGCTTTCGACTTTCGGTTTCACTCTATCACAGATTTTAAATGTAAGCACATCTAAATATATATCATAGATTTTTCGCTGGTTCTGGATTTCTGCAGACAATGGGTCTTTTAATTTATGCTACACGCTTTCTCAGTTTGTTTGCCCTGTTGATTTCATACAAGGGGCTATTGGCAGATGGCTTAGAAGCTACCCAATTAGAGCATGTGTTACATATTAACTAAAACTCCTCAATGCTATAAGATATGCATCCAGTGCGGAGCTTGATTGTTTGCTTGTCTCTGCCTCTCTCTCACCCTCTCTGACATTCTCTGCGCCTGACGGAGGGGCTGTTTGCACAGAGGCTGTTTGCTTAAAAGATACTGGCGCTCCTCTAAAAAATGGCGCTTTATTGCGGTGCTCGGCATATTTAAAAGCACACGTATTGATTTTTGATTGTTGCTTTAATCTCGCTGTCTCTCTCTGGCGTTCTCTGCCTGACGGAGGAGATGTGAGCAGAGGGCTGTTTGCACAGAGGCTGTTTGCTTAGAAGATACTAACACTCCTCTAAAAAATGCCGCCGGCAAACTTAAAAGCACAAGTATTGATTTTTTGATTGTTTGCTTTTCTTTATGGCGCTCTCTCTCTCTCTCTCTCCCTCTGAAATTCTCTGCTCCTGAAGAGAAGATCTATTTGCATTCTTTTAATTGTGAGAAAGAACTGTCATCTCTGTCTTGTCATGGAGGACAGTTTAAACTTTGACTAAAGGGTGTTATTTCATGTCTAGAGGGCTCTAATAATGTTAACAGTGTGGGAGAGTTTATAAGGGCTTAAAATATATAAAAATAACTACACAAACATATGGTTTCTACTTGGGATTTTCGTCTATGCGGGGGTTCTGGAACAACCTCGATCGATCGAGGATTACTGTATGTATCATACATAAATGACATGACATTGCTATAGCTTTGTAATAGGTTTTGATGAAAGTGGCATAGCATGCTATACTAACTATTCCACTGTGATAATCTATTTAGGAAAACCACACAATAAATTCTGTGCATCAAACATTAGCTTGGGATGTTTTTAAGCATTGGTAGTCGACTCACAGCACTACTAATAATTAGTAAACATTTAATTATAATTTCATTTTTTGTTAACAGTAAAAGTTTATTTATATAGCACAATTTATACACAATGGCAATTCAAAGTGCTGTACATAGAAGAAATTAAAATAATAAAGAAATAATAATTAAAACAGTTTAGAAAAATAAAATACAGTACAGTCGGACGAACAGATGCACAGTGCTCATTCAGTAAATGCATAGCTAAAGACTAAAGATTAATTAACTGTCAATTTACCTTCTATTAATGATTGTTTATTTGTACAGTGGTGTTTTTTACAAATGTTCAATTGTTGAAAATGTTCAAATTTTATGCACTTTATATGTAACAGCAGTATTTGCACTCTAAACATTTTTTTATTTATGCACAGTATATGCAACAGCAGTATTTGCACTGTAAACCATTTTTATTTATATAAAGTGTGAGTGAATTTAAACTGTATGGCTATGCTGTGGTTCCTTTCGTGCGTCGTCGGGGGCCTCCATGTCCGTTTTGCTTGGGGCCCCCAAATTCCTTCAAACGGTCCTGGGAAGGATATTCACCATGCCTTTCTTTTTTGTTTTAGGAGGTTGTCTCCTCCTTCATTTTGATCACACCTTCTGGTTTTGTACTGTTCAGACACATCATGTTGGTCCACTTTTTGCTAGAAAAGCCACATCTGCTAGACTACAGGGGCCTCATGTATAACGCTATGCATAGAACTCACACTATAACATGGTGTAAGCACAAAGCGGGAATGTGTGTAAGGACAGAAAAATAATGATGCAGGAATCTGTGCATATGCAAACTTCCACATTCTTCCGCTACATAAATTCCGATCAGCGTGAAAAGTAACACACGTGCACTCGCCTGCTGTCCCGCCCCAACTTCTCCCAGGATTAAGCCTCTTTGAATATGCAAATCAATATAAATAGGCCTTAAGCTCAGCCTTCTGTGAAAAGACAATGGGAAAAGCACGGGGGAAAATATAAGAATTTCAGCGAATACCAAGTGAAGGTAAGGAAAAACATACTATTTGTTGATTTAAACAGTGGTATAAACAACAAAAGGAAGCTGATCGAGTGACAGAGTGTCTGAGAAACTTGAAAGCTCAAGTTCACAAAATCAGCACAGTGCCCGAGATAAAAAGAAGTCACATATCAAAGTCAGCGTGAAAAGAGCGGTAGCCCACCGTCTAAGTGTCATATGAAAGCTTATTAGGGTACAGACAAAACAAAATAGGCACACAGTGGGAAAAAAGCACGAAATGTCAACTTTAATCTCGAAATTTCCACCTTAATGACAAAATAAACTACATGATTAAAGTAGAACATCATAAACATCTTAAAATCATTTAATTTAGTAGTTTCTCAAATCCCATCGTAACTAAAGTAGCACATTAAATGCTTTGTTCTGTATTTGATTTTCTATGTGCTCTGTGTGTGAATCACTACGTGTTTCCGTACTTTCTCTTTCTGCGACAAGACACAGAATCCATTACATTCATAATATTACAGCTTTCTGAATCTTTAAAATACTGAGATGTATATGTGATATAATTTTCATGATGATAGGAATGAAAGCATGTTATTAAACATGGGAACACGGTGGAGCAGTGATCATTCATGTCTTGCGCAAGATGCTTGCTGTGCCATGCGCGACCTTTGATGAAATAATTCATTGCAGCAGTACTGTCTCTTTCAAACGTACTAACCTCCAATTCCTGTCCTTACCAATCGCCACACAATCAACTCTGTAATAGGCGTTAAGCCATCTGTAAGCTTAGAGCGATTCTTCAAAATTATTAAGGAACATTGAAAGATCTTCATAGTACATGTTTAATTATTCTATCCATCTATCCTTCCAGTGTCGCGCCAGCCCAGCAAGAATACAGCACGAGGCAGAACTAGCTAGCACTGCGGCACCGTGTCCTCACGTTTAATTATTAACAATACAGATTATTTAAATGAAGTTTTATCTGTATAATATAATCAACATATTTTGCTGCATTTCATCTTAAAAATATATCATATATATGTCATATATGTAAATCACGCGCTTTATAAAGTGGCAGGTTGTGCAATATTATAACTGTAGTGCAAGTTTACAGTGAGGTAATTGTTAGTATAAATACAAACAGTTCTACAAGGAGCACTTGATTGAGTGCATTTATAGTTCTTGGATGAAACTGTTTCTGAAGGATCAGTTCTGTACAGGAAAGGCTCTGAAGCATTTTTCCATGGCTGAGGCAGCATGTGCTTGATGTTGTATACTGATAATTCTCTTTCCGATCAGCTGCTACAGTGATTCCACATTCAGATACAGTTATATAAATACTCCGAGTGGTGTAGTGAGAGTAATATGGAAAAAGATGATCCTGTGTGGCAACCCTTAACAGGAACAGCTGAAAGAAGAAAAAGAAGGTGCAGTGAGATTAACAAGCGCTAAAGCAGTTATGGTATTTGGAATACTATGGCTATTCCCTGGACCATTATATTGTTACAGGTTAATTACAATCAGAGTCATTACACTAATGAACAATATGCAGTTAGTTTCAGTGTATTTATAAAGCCGCGTCAGGAATGTGGTTCTAAGAAAAAAAGGGTAACCACATAGGAACAGTAGCACTGCTTTGATGCTGGGTGCCGCCAGTCTGCAAAACCAAGCAGAACTTGCCAGGGTATGAGGTACCGTGGAAATGTACATGGCTTTATGCCAAGTTTAGGTTTAATACATTTCTGTGTGTAGGCACCGTTTATACATGAGGCCCCAAGTGATCAGTCAGCTACCATTTTAGTAAGACAAGCAAGTCACTCTGTGTACAGTCCTCTGACAATCACTTGCTATCATGTCTAATGGCACCACTCATCCAACTCCTTTTATGGGCTGTCTTCCATTTTTCCAGTACAGTGCCCTTTGGAGAAGAACAACAACAACAACAACAACATTTATTTATATAGCACATTTTCATACAAACAGTAGCTCAAAGTGCTTTACATATTAAAGAATAGAAAAATGAAAGACATAATTATAAAAAATAAATCAACATTAACATCGAATAAGAGTAAGGTTCAATGGCCAGGGGACAGAAAAACAAAAACTCAGGACGGCTGGAGAAAAATAAAATCTGTAGGGATTCCAGACCATGATACCGCCCAGTCCCCTCTGGGCATTCTACCTAACATAAATGAAACAGTCCTCTTTGGATTTAGGGTTCTCACGGAAGGGCTTGAATGATGATGATGGTCACGTAGACTTCTTCCTTTTAATCCGTCCATCATTGTTGGAGCATCATGAAGCTTTGAGTAGGTGGAGGTGGCGCAGGCCACCACCACAAAGAAACCGGAAAAAGAAACAGAAAGAGAGTAGGGGTCAGTACCGATTTTAGAGCCACCATGAATAGTTGTTATGATGAATTGAACATACAGAGTATCAGGATTAAGTTAAATTACGATTAAAATGAAGTTATAAAAAGGCCATGTTAAAGTAATGTGTTTTCAGCAGTGTTTTAAAGTGCTCTACTGTATCAGCCTGGCGAATTCCTATTGGCAGGCTATTCCAGATTTTAGGTGCATAACAGCATAAGGCTGCCTCACCACTTCTTTTAAGTTTTGTTCTTGGAATTCTAAGGAGACACTCATTTGAGGATCTGAGGTTACGATTTGGAATATAAGGTGTCAGACATTCCGATATATAAGATGGGGCGAGATTATTTAAGGCTTTATAAACCATAAGCAGAATTTTAAAGTCAATTCTGAATGACACAGGTAACCAGTGTAGTGACATCAAAACTGGAGTAATGTGTTCTGATTTTCTTTTCCTAGTTAGGATTCTAGCAGCTGCATTCTGCACTAGTTGCAAACGATTTATATCTTTTTGGGTAGTCCTGAGAGGAGTGCGTTACAGTAATCGAGTCGACTGAAAACAAGCAGCGTGAACTAATTTCTCAGCATCTTTCAGTGATATAAGAGGTCTAACTTTACTTATGTTTCGTAAGTGAAAAATGCTGTCCTAATGATCTGATTAATATGTGATTTAAAATTCAGATTACAGTCAACAATCACCCCTAAGCTTTTTACCTCCGTCTTGACTTTTAATCCTAATGTATCCAGTTTATTTCTAATAGCCTCATTGTATCCATTATTGCTGATCACTAAAATTTCAGTTTTCTCTTTATTTAACTTGAGAAAATTACTATTCATCCATTCTGAGATACTAGTCAGACATTGTGTTAGTGAATCAATAGAATGAGGGTCATCAGGTGCTATTGATAAGTACAGCTGTGTGTCATCAGCATAGCTGTGGTAGCTCACGTTGTGCCCTGAGATAATCTGACCTAACGGAAGCATGTAGATTGAGAATAACAGCGGACCCAGGATAGAGCCCTGGGGAACACCATATTGGATATCATGTGTCTTGAGTTGTAATTCCCACAACTAACAAAATATTTTCTCCCTGTCAGGTAGGATTCAAACCAATTTAAGACACTGCCAGAGAGGCCCACCCATTGACTAAGGCGATTTCCAAGAATGTTGTGATCAATGGTGTCAAATGCAACACTCAGATCTAAGAGGATGAGAACAGATAAATGGCCTCTGTCTGCATTTACCCGCAAGTCATTTACTACTTTAACGAGTGCAGTTTCTGTGCTGTGATTTGTTCTAAAACCTGACTGAAATTTATCAAGAATAGCATGTTTATTTAGGTGGTCATTTAACTGCATAATGACTGCCTTCTCTAGAACTTTACTTAAGAAGGGCAAGTTAGAGATGGGTCTAAAATTTTCAAGAGCCGAGGGGTCAAGATTATGTTTCTTAAGTAGGGGTTTAACTACAGCAGTCTTAAGACAGTCTGGGAAGACCCCAGTATCTAGTGACGAATTTACTATGTCAAGAACATTATCAATTAGCACGCCTGATACTTCTTTGAAAAACCTTGTTGGTATCGGGTCAAGGGCGCAGGTGGAGGGTTTTAATTGAGATATTATTTTTGTAAATCAGGTAAATCTATCCTAGTGAAAGAGTTTAATTTGTTTATAACAGGATGTTGGGGTTTAGGGGATCCTTAGTGTTGGGGAGATATACTATGTTATTTCTAATATCATTAATTTTTTGATTGAAGAATACAGCGACAGCCTCACAGGTTTCACTGGAAGCACTTAGGAGGCATTCCTTTGAGCTACCTGGGTTTAGTAGGTGATAGTAGTATAATGTCAGGCGGCTTCTGTCAAAATTTAATCCGAATTTGATTGATGAGATTAAACCCCGCCCCTTTTTAATCGAAGACCGGAAGTCCCGCCCCACACCCACCATCTGTTGTTTGTTGACCTTTGATGACCTTTCAGGAAGTCCCTCCCCACCCCGGATGTTTTGTTGACCTTGGATGACCTTGATCCGGGCCCTGTTGATTAATGACAGGAAGTCCCCTCCCCAACCACCTGTTGTTTGTTGACCTTTAGCCCAGCCATCTGTTTTCCCAGGAAACTGTCAAGGGCAATTTGATGGATGCCCCCACCCTCCTTGAACCCCCACCACACCCGCCCCTGCTTGGCCACCTGCATTGCCCCATCTCACTAGGGCAAGTTCAGACATGCCCAAGGGCTGCCTAGGCCCCCCTTGAACCCATCACCACCACCACCCCCCCCCCCCTCTTCCAAAGAGGTTCAGGCATGCTGCAGCGGTCCCTGGACAAGTTCAGGCATGTTCCTATCCATACCCAGACTGAATGGCCTGCCTAAGCCTCACTGCAGCACATGATGTCTGGCCCCTCCCTTCCTGGGACACTTCTGAAACTGTTGTATAAAAGTCGTGCATTTTCCTCAGTTCTAAACACTCTGTGAAGAAAAATGGAATCTATGACCGGCGCCGTGAAGCATCAGTTCCGTAGGCTCTATTCTAAGGATCGTTTGAAAAGGTTAAAAGATGTTTGGTTCCTGAGTTTCTTCAAGCTGGAGCGACCGGCGAGGCAGGTCAAGTTGTCTTGAAACAATGGTAGAATCATGCCTGATCGATAAGGAAAAATGTCATCCGCCTGTAGTATTCAAGGACTGAATTCTGCAAGCTGAAGCGGCCGGTAAAGGACTAACTGGTTGAAACATCGTTCGAATCGGCGGACGAATTGTAAAACCCCTTTATTTACGCGCCCCATCCCTCTTACCATAAATACTCAGTCTGTCAACGGATCCAGACAAAGGATCAGACCGTTTCAGAATTCTTTGAAGCTTTTAAAAGCTCTCGGCATATAGTCAACTCCGGACTCTGAAATGACGGATGCCGGCGTAACAGCCTCGGGGTTTCCGCCTAAGACTCCAAAGACTGCAGCTTCAAGACCTGAATCTTACCATTTCTATAACTCTGGCGGATGGATTGCCTTCAGGACCACCAAGAATCTGACCAGCGTTATTTTACTATACGGCCTGATTACACTCTCTGGTCAAGAGACCTTGAGACAGACAGCGGATTCCAGTTTCCTTGGTCTAGTCGTACGTCACCCGTCACAGCCAATGGTGATCAGCCGGACACTGGCGTCTCCGTTAATGGCGATCAGACAGAAACCTCTTACCTAGCTCCAGGACAGCCTTGGGTGCACAAACAAGTTCCGAGGAGCCGATGTTGATAGGACTTTCTGAGACAAATATGGATTGCCCGATGGGGTACTGCCAGAAACCTGGAAAAGGCCCTGCAGCTTGTTAAAGGTCTGATGACTTCTCTGCTGGACATTATTGTCTACTGCGACCAGAAAAAAGAATGTCAAGGCTGTGGTATAAATCACCCTGCCCAGGTAAGGCATACATGCCTCTTTGAACCTGAAATCGGCTACCGTCAAGGTCGCTTTCAGAAGATTCTGAATATTTTCCGTAAATATTGGCTGAAACGACTAGCTGTTAAAGTTCTCGGGTATTTTAATATTCTACTGCCGATTCCCAAAATATGTGTAGTGGTTGAAAAGACTGTAGATGAATTTGAAAGTACCAGCTCTATTCATGATACTGTAATGCAGTCATTTTATGAAATGGATGAATACTCCTACTGTGTAACCCGCCGTGTGGCAAATGAGTTTTGTAAGCGAAATATTAATCATGAGGGTCATATGAATCTGTGGACCAAATATGACCTGGAACTTGATGATATGATAGAGCTGATGGGTCTTTCTGAGCCTGAAAACACAAACGCCTGAAAAAATTCAGACTCTTAAATAAAGGTTTTCTAATTTTTTAACTGGTGTCAGTGTCTGTTTTATCACCGGCGATGGAGCAGGTCTTGGAAAAAACATATTATAACTCTGAGAATCCCGGATCCTTGGGGGTAAGGATTCCTTGAAAAGAGCTCTCTCGCAAGCGGGTCACCATATTGGGTCCCAAGAAGTGTCAGATTGGTTATCTGGGCAATACACCTACACGATACATAAACCGGCCAGAATCCATTTTAAAAGGAATAAGGTGTATGTTTCCAATATTGACGGCCAATGG
Source organism: Polypterus senegalus (assembly GCF_016835505.1). Lineage (NCBI taxonomy): Eukaryota > Metazoa > Chordata > Cladistia > Polypteriformes > Polypteridae > Polypterus > Polypterus senegalus. The sequence goes on from NW_024383815.1 coordinate 34,870, forward strand.
CAGGTCGATCTGGCGGATATGACAAACCTGTCCGAGTATAACAGAGGTTACAAGTATCTACTGACTTGTATAGATATTCTTTCTAAATACGCTTGGGTCAGGGTTCTGAAAAACAAAACGGGTAAAGAAGTAACCAGGGCTTTTCGAGAAATTTTGGAGGAAGGTAGAGTACCCGTCAAACTTCAGACGGATAGCGGTAAAGAGTTTCTCAATCGGGAATTTCAAAGCCTGATCAACAAACACGGATAAAACATTTCACCACAGCTAGTGAATTAAAGGCTTCGGTGGTGGAGAGGTTCAATCGAACTCTGAAGACCAAAATGTGGCGTTATTTCAGCTCCCGGAATACCCGGTCCTATCTGCCGGGCTACAGGACTTGGTGAAATCTTATAATCTCAGCTATCACCGAGGTATAAAATGGCCCCTGCTGAGGTGAGTAGTTCCAATTCTTGGAAAGTCTTTAAAAACTTATACGGCCTAACTAAAACCAAAAGAAATCTAAAATATAAATTCAAAGTCGGCACGGTCAGAGTATCAAAATCCGGAATCCTTTTACCAAGGGCTACGAACAAACCTTTTCAGGCGAGGTATTTACCGTTTCTGAACTAGTCCCCAGGGATCGCCCGTCTACAAGCTCAAGGATTATGACGGTGAAGACATTATAGGTTCGTTTTACGACGCCGAGTTACAAAAGATTCGAGGTACGGACGTCTTTAGGATTGAAAAGATTTTGGCGAAAAAATATCCGTAGAAAAAGCATATTTTGGTGAAATGGTTGGTGGCCGAAAAGTTTAACAGTTGGATCCCTGAAAGCTATACGCAAGGCGTTAAATACTGAGAATCAAAATTAGTATTTCATTCACGGTCTGATCACAATGGAGAGAAAAAGCTTTTACGTTGTACTACCCAGCAATTCTTCCCAAGATGTTTTCCCTAATAATACCATCGCGAATTTACCGTCAAATTATCCGCCCCAATCGAACTACAGGGCCCCTGGGAAGTTGGATTGGCCGAAATTCAGTATCCGCACACCTGGAATACCCTAGACAAACCGGATAATGAATTTATGTTGGTGAATCCGCTAATAGCTAAATTTTATAGTATTCCCGCGGGCTATTACTCTAGTGTCGAGAAAGTGTCAGACAAGATGAATGAAGTGGTGTTGAAAGATTCAAATTCTTGGAGTCCCGTTCATCAGACCCTGCGAAATTCCGCTATAGCGCTCTAAAGCGTAGATTCTATTTCTCAAACACTGTGAAGGATGAAACTCTGCATGTCAAGGGACAATTAGGTAGGATTCTAGGAGCTCATCCGGACAAAACTATTGGTCTGGTGAATGAAGCTCCTTACCCTGGATATCAGAGCGGGTTTTATTCCTTGTGCGTCTACAGCGACATTGTTTCTCACCAAAGAGTCGGAGACAGCTACGTCCCTCTCTTGAGATGCGCATACATATTGAGGATGAGATGAATAAGATTACCACAATCACCTCGACAAACCGCACTACGTTCCGGTTAGCAAGAATCAGTTTGATACTTTGACCATTGAAATAAAGACGGATCAGAACAAAGCGGTTCCATTTCAGTTTGGCAAGGTCCTAGTCAAGTTACATTTCAGACCCTCCAAGAGGTGTATACACGACTAATACTGAGATGAGATCTTACCTGGACCCCAACCCTTACGTGCATTATTATGAAGCCCAAGCCGTAACGGACTCCCGGTTCTCTGGGTCCCCAGTGATGTACGGCTCTGGGATCGGGGGATATTTCGAGGGCTATTTAGAAGAGCTTTGCCTCTCCTGAAAAGAGGATTGAAATTGGTCAAGCCACACATTAAATCAGCCGCTAAGAATATTGTCAAAGACGTGGTGGCTGGAGCCGTGTCAGGAGCGATGACTCGAGGAAACGAAGAAAATCAAGCTGGGGCTGGCCTAATGGTGATGAGGAAAACTAAACGTAAGAGGCCTCCCGGGTCACGACCAGCCCGATCATCAAAAAACGCGCCGTTCAGCTTTTACTTCATTTTCTTCTCTCCGCCACAAGGATAAATCCCGCAGAAAAAAAATCGAAAAACATTTTTAACTCAAGATGTCTTTCGTTCATCGAATGTCTCAAGAGTGTGTGAAATCCGAACTGGACTTGTTTACGGTACCCTATACTCAGACTAGTGTAGAAAAAAGCATCTATGTCGAGGTCCCCTCTCTCAGCTCTATCTGAAGTCGCCCCGCTGGAGTTTCTGATTACCGGGAATGGGGAAGACTACTTGGACCTGAATAACACGCTTCTACCGTCCGCTGCAAAATCGTCAATGCCGACGGAACTAATCCACCCCGTGGCCAAGGTAGCCTTTGTTAATTATCCGATAGCCGCTTTATTTTCACAAGTGGATGTAACCCTGGGAGATCGCAATATCCCAGAGTTCCAACCTTTACCCGTATAGGGCCCTTTTGAGGGATTGTTAAATTACAGCAGTGAAACTCTCAAGTACCAATTTGTGCGGGTCTTTTTACAAAGACTCGGCCGAACATGAAAACACAACCTTGGACGGTCGAATGAGGGGTTCAAAAAGCGGTTATACGGCCCAGGGTAAGACAGTAGAACTCCTTGGATCTATTCATTCTGACCTATTTTTCAAGAAAAATTAATTCTAAAGGAGTGGGCGTCAGAATAAAAATGGTGCGTAGCAAAATGAATTCTGTCTGATGTCCGGAGATGCCGGCGTTACAAAGTAAACATTTTAGCCGCCTCTCTTTTGTCAAGAAAGTTAAAGTTTCAGCGGCGGTGAAATTGGGGCACGACACGCACTCACAGCAAACGCCAAGTACCCCTTGGAAAGAGTGAAATGAAAGTTCTCAGTTTACCGGCCGGGATTGGGTGAGCAATCAGGAGAATTTGTTCTTGGGACAATTACCCAAGTACGTGGTCCTAGGCATGGTGGATAATGGCGCTTTTTCGGGATTACGCCAGAAACCCCTTCAATTTCAAACATAACCATGTGGAATTCCTGGCCTTGTATTTGGACGGAGAACAGATTCCCAAACCATTTCAGCCCAATTTTGCTAATGACACCACCGCTCGAGAATATTACAACCTGGTGTTGGCCACCGGAAAACACTTGAAAGACCAGCCTCTAGCCATCAGCCGTTCTGAATTCTCTAAAGGTTACACCCTGTTTGCCTTTGATTTGACGCCAGATCAAGAATGCGGGGACCATTTCTCATTGATGAAAACAGGGAACATGAGATTTGAAATCCGCTTTGGCAGCCCCTACCCCATACTGTGAATCTAATAGTGTACGCGGTCTTTGACAACATTATTGAAATAAACCAGAGAAGAAATATACTTTATGATTACTAAAAAGCATGAATACCCTGCAGATCAACGAACTCATGTCCAATAATCCATACACAGAAAATCTGTTTTACGAGTGTTGGCTTATGACGAACTGCCTAAAAGAGATACTACGAGCTCCCGACCATGATCATCGTCAATACTCACCGTCAAAAACAACCCGGAGAACACTGGTTGGCGATACATCTCAGAGAAGACGGAATTGGAGAATTTTTTGATTCCTATGGAGCTCCACCAGACTTTATCTATTTTCCTGAGGAAATATACAGCTTTTTAAACAGAAACTGTAAAGAAATTATTCACCATACCCGGCAGCTTCAAAACTGGTTTTCCACCGTCTCGGACAACACTGTATTTTTTTCCTGCACCATAGAGGAAAAGGACGCTCTTATCAAGAGGTCATGAACCTGTATTTTAATGAAGTCACCAAGAACGATGATATGGTTCAAAATTTTGTCAACACCTTGTCTAAGAACACTTTAAGAAGCTTTCAGGATCAACCCTGCATGCAAAGTTCTGGACCCTGTAATTATCTTAATAAAGAATAGGCAAACTGTGTAAAAAAATAATATTTTATTAAACAAAAAATATAATTACATTTCAATAAGGAATCCATTCATTCTTTTTGCGAGATCTGGTTTTCCTGCCAACAGGTGTATCGGTAGCAGGCGCTGGCAGCAGAGGCAGCAGAGACAGCAGAAGCTCCGTCTGGGGAGGTTGGTTTGAAACTCTCTAGAAGTTCTCTAGTGTCCATGTTTGGTACGGCCGAGGTCGGAATGTTCAAGCCGGCCAGGGCCTTAATAAATTCTTTCCAACCCCTAGGTCTCCGATAGGATGGTATGTTATGACGGGCTGTTAAGTTCCGCATTAGATCAACCATATTCGTTCCGGGTAACGGCTCTCCACGAAACACAAACTCTCCCAAGCCATTCCAATAGGTTGTATTAGGGTGATGCGTCATTTTCTGTAAAATTATTTCAGTATATTTCTTTGATTTATCCGAGCACTTTTAAAATCTCGTCGTACACCCGTTCTTCTGGGGTACTAGGTGCATCTTTGAGTGCCTCTGGCGGCACCTCCTGGTTCTCGACAGGCATCAATAATGTCAGAGAACCGGTTTCTTTATCCGCTTTTTCACAAAGGTAAGGTATCTTTGCAAGGCGGCCGTATAAAGATTTACTTTTGCATCGGCGCTCAAATCATCAGCGTTCAAGTATGTGTTTCATCTGTTTATCCAGTTCGCTTTCCGTGCGCTTAAAATGTCGTTGGAAGTCTGGGGTTTCTGATGCCACTGAGCCATTTGTTGTTGAGGGACCAGGTACATCTTACGCGTATATTCCATATTTATACTCTGAAGCTATTAAACTAGTAATAAAAGGAATGGCCACGCTTAGCAGGGCTCGAGAAAACCTCCTTTCTGATTTAAAAGGGCTTTTTCTTTTAACGGGCAGTTTTTATCGCTGAGTTTTTAACGCAACGATGCTTCTTCAGCAACTTGAACTGCCTAGAAGTCAGGGGGACATGGCCTTTTAAAGTATTGAGAGCTATTTCGGCCAGAGCATAAATGAAATCGTCAGGAGCCTCGCTCAGCATCGCTTTTTTGGCTGACAGGAGACCCTGTGCAGGGTCTTGAGCAAAGGGAGATTTCTTTTTATTCTACCGACATGCCGTCTGTTTTCAAATACCGGAAAATCGCCGTCTTTATCTTTTCACGGCGTCGCCACAGGCCAGCCGGGGAAACATACCGTGCGTAAACGAAATTCGTCAGGCCTGGGCTTTCAGATCCACCAACAGATAACCGTAAGGTTGTTGCGTAGCGTCCTCAAAGGCCTCCAAGAAAAATTTCACCCTACCGGTACATTTGACGCGCTAAATTAGTGATTTGCAGCTTATCTCTCGGGGTTTTTTGAAAAGGGTGATGTAATTGGCATTCAGATTTATCGTTCTACTTTTCTTGCCTTGAAAAAATAAATTTTGGACCAAGTAAATGATGGACAAATTCCTGTGATGAGTATATTTTGTGAAGGCCCTCTCTATCTCTTGGCTATGGCTCCCTGTTCCATCAAATCGCCGACGATCACCAAGTTAACTCGATCAGGCGGTAGTAGTTCATCGTCGCTTAAGGAAGCGGGTAATCACTCCAAAAATTTGATTTTGGGAAATCTGGCTAATAGTTCGTCGTACAGAGGCTGCCAACAACTATAAAACCAGACTATATTGTCAGGGCAGCAGAAAGCACATGGTTGTGTGTTCCAAAAGCTTTTTCACATAATGCGATTTGCCCGAACAGGAGGGTCCCGAGACTATTTTTGAGAACGGGTGTTGAAGTCTTACATCAAAGCCCTCTTTAGTATCCATAGGGTAGAGATGTGTAATCAGGCAAGAGAACCCTTTTGTTGTACACCACTCTGAATCTCTTTCTGAGTGGGCGATTTTGCAACGACAGGGTCTTTTTGTTCCTATGAATCTGCGTACCATGAACGGTTATTTCTTTTGTGAGATCGTTTTCTACAAAACTATGCACTAGATCCATTAACGAATATAGGTTTACCTCTTGAGCCGTTTGGTGATTGAGAGTAATACCCTTTACTTTCATGCAGACCTTGCCTTTGAACGTTTTGTACGCGTACGTTTTTGGACCTCCAGAAACAAATTCTTCAATGTAGTCATCAGGATCTAGTTCGCTGGTGAGTTCGCCTAAATAGTCGCCCGTGTGTGTACTGTCCGGGCGATGCTGTGAAGATAATGGAATCTGTATCATGATACAGAATCCTCGGTCCTAAACGATCCAGCAATTCGTACAATTCTAGCCGAGCATAGGCCGTGGTGAAAGCGGCGATCACCACATTGACAGGGCGGGTACCACGTATCGGTCATCCGCATACCTCCACTGCACCTGAGCGATTTAGCTGACAAAGCCAAAATAGGAGACCCGATACATGTCTGAGAACAGGTAATCAAAGAATTCTTGGGTGTGTTTAACAAACGTCGTGGTCAGTTGGTTAGGCTTCTGACCGAATTTTCCCCAAAGAGAATTCAGAAATAACTTGGAAATTTGTCTCTTGGCGGGTTGGAGGCTATGTTTTCACGCTCCAATAAGACGCCTTCTTTTAAGAGAAAGTCGTCAACATAGCGCCGCCGGGACGCTTCGTCCACGGCCCAAGATGGCCATCCAGAGGCCTCCTGTTTGCCTTTCAGATGAATTTTGATGTACTCGGAAAATAAATCTGCGGTACTCTGCTCGTAGTGCCATATCTCATGAATTTTTAAAACTTTGTACCCTTTATCTAAGGCCTTGAGTATTTCGACGCTGCACCAGGTTCCTGTTAAAGACCTTTCCCGATCATTGTGATGGCAAAGGCCGGTGGTTGTCTGGGTTTCTGCACACGTACGGCACAAAACGAACATCAATTTATTGCAAATTCTTAAAGGGAGGACCGGAAAATACAAATTGCGTGGGGCGAGCATGGTGATTTTAATGAGCCCGAAGTATTGCTTAAGATCGCCAAACTCCTCAAAAATAAAGGTCGGATGGCCGATCGGGTAGGTTTTTGTTTTGTTGACGTAGGGGTACAGACTTGTAAAATCGTAATATTGCATTTGCTCGTCACCTTGGACTTTATGGTATAATTTGATCGCGCTGGTGCGCCCTCCATAAAGGGCATCACGGGGATTGATAGGTTCAGGAAACTCAAAGCGCCTTAAGAAATCTTGAAGCTCCGCGCCCTCTTTTTTCATGCTCCCAAGCGTGTTCCCAAAGCACTTTCACCGTCAGATTAAAGTTTTCCCGCAATTTAATGAGTTTATCGTTAAACGTTTTAAACAATTCTGCATAAGACGTCCCCGTAAGAGGGTGTTTGGCTTGCGCATCGTAGCACTCTGGACATCCGTGATAAAAGCAGCCAGCAAACTCAAAGGCCGTCGGGACACCCTGAACTTCGGTAGCCATCTAGATAAAAGGACCCCATCTTGACTTCACCGTGATTCCGAGCATGTCGAATGTTTATTTTTTCCTTCTCGGAAAGAAACATTAGCCACTGAATAGAAGCATTAGAATAAGCTTTGTGAGTGCTTTTGTAATGGTCAGTAGGAATGATTCCAATTGCATTATCAGGCATGCAGTTTTGTCTGTACATGGACATACAGAGAGAAGCTAGGGTCATACACTGAAAAGGATCAATATTACCGATCCCGATCACTTCATCTCTAAATTTCATACAGGCAGTTCTCAAAATAACCACGTCGTTTCGACAATAGTACGCCATTTCTTGTCTAAAGTTGAAGGTTCCGCTTTTAATAGAGTCGTCAAGACAAAAACTCCTCTCTTTCCTGGCTCATCATGTGTTGAATGCCGTAATATTTAGGCTCGGGTATGGGCCGATGTAATTTTGATTTTCAGCGGTATTAAAGAAATGGGGAAAGTACCCTTTTTGAGCCTGGAATCCCAGGGCTTTGGGCATACTGCTCAATTTCATAGGTAAGAAGTTCAACGAGTCGATAAATCTCAAGTTGTAATCTTCTTCTATAAAGCACATTAATTTACAACCCTGAGATGTAACAAATGGAGTTTGCCGCTTTCGATGAGATATTTCATGAGGAAATATCCGTCATACCCCTTAGAATTGTGAGCTATGAACGTGTAATCTTTGTATTTCGGACATCGATATCTGTGAAAGAATTTTGCTATGCAGTCCTCGCTGGCCCATCTCCACGATCGACCGTTCCAATGCATGCAGTGGATGTAATTGGGGATGTGTGTACCAGCATCTTGACGGCACTCAAAATCGTAGAACACGTATTTTTCATGGTTTGGTCTTTGCGGTAAGCTTTGAATAAAACACTGATGGTTTTCATCCGACTTTTACGACTGCTCTACAAACGCGACAGTGTTTGGGTCGACACTGTGAGGTTTTGAACCGGCTTTCAAGCTGTATCTCTCGTAACAGAGAACACAGACTTTAAGGACGTCGCATATACTTTCAGACCGACGACGCTTTTCATTCCATTTCGGGTTTTGTGGATTTCAAGCAAACCCTGATCGACAGAAACGACGCAATCGGGACATCGTAAAGCCTCCTCGTCAACTAATAGACAGTTTGTAGATAAACAGACATCACAGTGCTGTTCGCAGCGATGCCGGTGGGTATAGAATATCCCGTGTAACAGAAATCGCAGACGCTAGGAAAACCCCAGAAAACCTTTTAGATTCAAAATACCGTAATAATGATCCTGGTGCAAAAACAGGAGCAGTCTTTGTTTTTCTAACCTGGGTTGCTTCAAATTTTAATAGAGTGCGGTGATCGGTTCCCTGTACCAGACGATAATTTTAATTCCTAGTAGCCTCTCAAATTTTTCTGAAAACGCTACTTTCTGATCCGGTGATAAACCCGACCCCAACGCAGACGGCGGGCCTCTTGTTCACACAATTTCTGATTGTTTCTGAACTTATCGTTTAATACAGCCAGCAAACCCCTGGCAAAACAGCACTGATCATCCCGGTTAAAGGAGTTCCATAGGTGCTTCCGTTTCTTTTGAAGGATTACATCGTTGAATAGGGAACAGGCTTTACGCCTAGCCCGCCGCCACCAGATGGAACCCTGACCACCTGAACGATTAACGCCAGACTGGAATCGGCTAAAATAGTAGCGTGACTCTGGAGAAGTAATTCAATTTGATTAAAAAAGTCTTCAACAGAAAGCAGGCCAGCTGGGGTTAGGGAGAAAACACTGGGGTTGAGAGATTCGGCACGTAATTCTAACTGAACTAGATCCATAGGATTCAAAGTGTTCGTAAAACTGTCTAATATTTGCTGAAGGGTCTCGTGTATATGATTAAAAACTTCGGGAATGAATCAAGTGTGTAGGCCTCTGAAAAATTGAAGCGGTGTCTAATCTCGATATTGTTAAATTTTGGACGATCCGTTATAGACAAATTATTTAATCGAGAGGTAGAGGGTTGTGGGGAAATTACTGACGGATTCATAGTGCGTGTAGAGGGTTGTGGGGAACTTACTGGCGGCTCTGGAGACGATGGATTCACAGTATGCGAGGTAGATGGCTGTGGAGAGTTGGTTTCGAGACTCAAGTTTACACCAGATAAATAAGTCACACCTGATCCTGTCTGAGGATGTGGGAGGAAGTATCTGGCTCTTTTAAGTCGTCAACAGGTGGGTGTTGAAGACTGGCCTTACTAGGTCCCGAGATTCCTGAGGTAGAAGGCTGTGGGGATTCTACATACATGTTTAGGGCAATTGGTTGTTGTGAAGGGCCTGATGACGTTCTGTCCTGAGAAGAGGTATTCTTCAAAAGCTCCAACAGAGCGCTAACTACGACTATTTCATCAGAATTTAGAACCTGGGCGATGTATCAATGAGATCAAAATTGTCAATAGGATGTGTCACTGGGGTTGGTGAATGAACAATTTCAGGTGATGCGGAGGGTAGGTATTTTAGGGGTTTTATAGAATATTCAAGGTTATCAGACATCTCTTTTAATAGTCTCAGGTTTTCACTGGACGGCCTTTTCCTACCTTTGCTCTACAGGATGTTCACGGAAGCTGTCTGTTCCACTGTCGTTGCTGCTGTCACTGCTGTCGCGTTCTTTGCTGCTAGCGCTAGACCCGTTTTCAGGCATGACCTAAATTTAAGCAAAGGTTACAGTTATAAGCACAGAAAATAAAAATTTGCATTCAATGTTATTCTTATTGAAAGAAAAAAAAGTAAATATAAAACCTATTCTTTAATTTCTGGGTAGAACCTTGGAAAAAGTATACAGATGCAGCAAATGTAAACTCATGTCGGGTACGAATTGTACCCAGGAGACTCTAATTCTATAAATTGTTCAAATGCCCAGCGAAGAACGCCACCCAACAGCACCAGTCTTTCGCGATGTCTCCGGTCGTGGTCAGGCTGATGGGAATATCGGGGTGAATAACGACTTCTTCGCCGAGATCCTCGCTCAGAGTGAGGCGATGTCGGTAAAGTTCCCCACCTGGGGGATGAACGGCGTCTAGAATTAGAAGACGCCGACGCAGCGCTGGAGAATACCCACGGCTGCTCTGGCTGGGTGTCGGAGAATGCCCTCGGCTGCTCTGAGAGGCTGCTGGAGAATACCCCTGATGCTCCGAGGCTGCCCTCGGCTGCTCTGAGAGGCTGCTGGAGAATACCCCCTGATGCTCCGAGAAGTTGTGGTTGGTTGTGGATCCTCCCAGTTTTTGTAGACTTCTAGATTGTCTGAACCTTGCAGCAATTGTGTTAAAACACCCGGGAAAGTTGAATCTGAAAATAAAATTATAACCTTCTCAGTTAAAGGACTCTTTACACAAAATCTGCAGATAAGTGTGATCCCCAAAGTTTCATCCATAAATTGAAAAGGCCACTTACCGTGACTGTACAAATCAGCGTAATCCCTTTGAGAATCTGTTTGGTTTTGTACAGAATTTTCGTCTACAAAACAAAATACACCCCTATTTAAAATAACATTTCCCAATCCCTGCTCTTGCAGCAGCTGAACCAAATGACCAAGCACCAATCCAGACACCCACATACATACACAAGCTGCTCTACTTAGCATGACGACGCATACGCGCATGCGCAACACCACCACACACACGGCCCTCAAGCGGTTAATTATCACACAACGCTTTAATATGCATCACCCTATTCAACCCGATAGGCTTCTTGTAACTACCGAAGCACTTTAACAAACTGCATGAGCAATCCCTAAACTAAATTGGGTAAATCATTTTCAAAATAATCGGTCTCAAGGTAATAAAATATAAATAAATATATACATAAATACAGAAACACGTTATAATATTCATTTACCCGATGATTCAACAATACTTTTGATACGTCTAAAGCACCTTAATGCGCCTTACATTTCATTTTAGCAGCGCCGGGGCTTCCGAATGCTAGTAATTACATGCACGCCTGCGCACATGCACGACGGTGCACACACCAGAGTGCGTGTGCGCACACGTAAGCACATAGAAACGATGTAAACATTTTAGTATTTTAATAAAAATTCTCACCTGGTTGATTAAAATCGATTGGCGAATCTATTTGTATATATAAATCTAAAGAAAAGAAAATAAATGAATCAACCGCACGCTTTGAAATAACTTTATTGTATTCCTGGACATTTTCCATTACAACCCATAATTATACTCAAATATTCACACACGACTTCGTTCATGCGGTTAGTTAAGACACGCTTATAGACTCATCAGCCCATTTCATGAGCAAATCAACCCAGAAGAAACATGTTATAAACAGTTTTATATTGACAAACACGTAACGCTTATACATGCACGCTGAGCACGATCCACTACCCCAGCGTCCCACGCGATACGCATCTGCGCAGCCTAAATACTGATATGCAAGCCATGCCACGTATTAAACAAGATATATTAAAAAGGTTTTACCATTTTGCGAATCGGCGGTATGAACAGCTCTAAGGAAAAAATATAAGAATTCACACCTCAGTTTTTAAAACATTTTCATTTAACGCTAATAAAATCATAAATAGTCTTACCTGGGTGCTCGGTTGTGACGATTGTTGCAGTTTGGTCTGTATCAAGAATAATTAGATTTCATTTAGATGCAGTCATTAAAATTACAATACACTATTCTAATAAATTCGTGCTGACAAACCGTATTGGGAGCGATTCATCTTTGCAGTTCTGAACGAAGCGTAGAGGTATGGGTGTGGGCTGCGACCGTCGCTTATTTATATATCCGAAAGAGTTGAATGTTTTGGAATATTCCCTGTGATTTGTAATATCAGGTGTTTTGCCATCATTTTGGCGGACATCCGTGTAATGCCTGTTTGTCCTGTGTTTAAAAACAACACCTTTGGATGGGTGATGAAAAGTCCAGAATTTGTTTAATAGATTCCATTGTAACTCAGTAGATTTGTTTAATCATCTGCACGCATTTCCATAAGACCTTTTTCACCTTTCGGCCACGAGGTTAAGGGGCATCAACGGCCTGACCCCAGTCCTAAGAGCGAAGGGTGATTCGATACCGAATCACCAGCGACCCTATCAACTCCAGGACGGCGGAGGTGGGGTGAGGTGATGTGAGGTGGGGTTAGGTTTGGAGGTGAGGATGAGGGGCTTTGGAAAAACCTGTTTTGACAAAGAGTTTTTAAAGTTCCTTTCTCTAGCCCGAGATATCCGATCTGATTAAGGCATTCAAACTTTTAGAAAAACTAAAGCAGCGTGTCTTCATGAGGGGAGGATTAACAGGGTTAGAACAAGGGATGGCTTTAGATCGATTTAAATACAAATTATAAATATATTAATTCATTTAGCATGTAGACGTCTCCAACGTGAATTATAAGGGAACTGCTGCATCTTATTTAACTGTGTGATTTTTTAAAGGTCTTATAGCGAACTAGTTATCTCGGTTTTACACACGTTATCATGAAAGCCTTTAACTTTTAAAGACCCATGCGTCTTGGGAATGGAAGAAGGGGGCTTACGCTCAGCTGTTGACAAAGCCTGCGCGCGCCTGGACTGAATCAGCGCGGAGCTGTCAGGGGAGGAGGTGAACTTGCACACAGCTCCACCCATATGGCATGCACTGACGGCTCTAGCTGCGCTCCGGACTCAGTGTGAACAGAGAGAAAGATCCTTTCTGTGTGCTTTGGGAATGACCAGCTCGCGGATGCGCAGCAGGGACTGCTAAAAGCCAGGCTGCGCAGAGGGTGCCGGGCAGCTTGTATTTCAACGTGCTTTGAACTACAAGCACACGCCTGAGGGCTGCTAAAAGCTAGACTGCTTGTCTTTCTGTGCTGCTGAATGCTTTTAAACTCAGAGCCTGTCTGTGAAAGGATTTTCACGGAGATGGGAAGGAAAAAAGGCTGTTTTGTCTTAGATAAAATACAAGGGAGTTTACAAATGATATAGCAACGATTAGATAGATAGATATTTTTAAAATAATTGTTACATAGATACAGGGATTCTTACCTAAAGCAATATTGGCAGGAGGTGACAAGTTAGATCGGTCCAACGCAGCCTGTGTGTGTATGTCCCAGGAAGTGGAGGGACCAGACATCATGTGCTGTCTATCAGTGAGGCTTAGGCATTCCCTTCAGTCCGGCTGCAACATGCCTGAACATGTCTCGGAAGGGGGCTTCGGGGCAAGGCGTGGTGTGTGGGGTTCAAGGAGGGTGGGGGCATCCATCAAATTGCCCTTGACAGTTTCCTGGGGAAAACAGATGGCTGGGCTAAAGGTCAACAAACAACAGGTGGTTGGGGGAGGGGACTTCCTGTCATCAATCAACAGGGACCCTGATCAAGGTCATCAAAGGTCAACAAAACATCCGGGGGTGTGGGGAGGGGACTTCCTGAAAGGTCATCAAAGGTCAACAAAACATCCGGTGGGTGATGGGGCGGGACTTCCGGTCTTCGATTAAAAAGGGGCGGGGTTTAATCTCATCAATCAAATTCGGATTAAATTTTGACAGAAGCCGCCTGACATTATACTACTGGTGATCAATTGTTGAAAATAAGACTCTAGGATTACTAGCATTGTTATTTATAATATTAGAGAAATAGCAGCGTCTCTCAAGACGGACAGTGTTATTGTATTCTGTTATTTTGACTTTTAATATTTCGTGGTGGATAGTAAGTTTACTCTTCCTCCATTGACGCTCAGCTCTACGGCATGTTCTCTTTAAATCAGACACTCTTTGGCTCTTCTGGGATGGTATACCAATGCTAGAAGATTTTTTCACTGTCTTTTCAGGTGCAACTATGTCAACAGCAGCTCTCACTTTAGAATTAAATCTTTCCACCTTACTATTTACATTGTCCTCGCTATTATAGCTGGCACTATAAACGGACTGATTGCTTAAAATGTTTGTAAGTTTTAAAGCTGCTGCCGAATCAAAGAAGCGTTTTTTAACAATATGCTTCTCATGAGTGTTTTTATCATTATTTCTATATTAAAAAGTAGAAGAAAATGGTCTGATAGACCAAGGGATTGCTCCAGTCTTTGTTATGGCCACACCTTATAACCACTGACATCTCTGTTATGGATCAGACATTATGGATCAGGGTGCATATAAGCCCACCCTTTTTGGTTGAATAATGGGGCAAAGATTTCTCCATCTAGTTCACCAGTCTTTGAGTTATGGCTCTTTGTTTGAGATGAATGTTTAACAGGTACCACAAGAGAGTAACTTTGGGATGTAATTTGGTGATTGATCATTTTATCAGATAATGTGCAGAGTCTGGATTCTAAAGAGAGGCCAAGTCAGTCATGAAGTAAGAGTCCAAAGCTCCAAAAAGTTCCAAAGCATGTAGTTCAAACACTTCCAATAATGCCCACTAGAGGGGCATATCACCATGAAACCTTTATTAGTAATATGGGCAAGTACTGAATTTTTATAAAATAAAAGGGCTATTTCACAAAAGTCTCTGTAAATACATTAAGCTTTGTAGGCCACACAAAGAGTTGCCGGCAAGGACATTCATCCAACTCCCAAGCACATCTGAAATGAATGTCCAAGAACTGAGGGAGACCCACTGGATATATAGGGTGGAATGGTCAATTCCTGGGGGTAATTAGCAGGTGATCCTGCCTCTTAGAGGACCACCCACAAAACACAAGGCACATAACAAGTACAACAGTAATGCAGTAAAATCAAAAAGAAGGAACAATGCAAATAATTAACAAAAGTAAAAATTAACATAAAGGACATGAAACAAGGACTTGAAGCCCATCCAGGGGTAAGAACATTGGCTGAAATATAATAGTAGCCTCCTTAGTGTATATCTTTACCCACAGAAAAACAAGCCAATTTTTTTCAACAAAAAAAAATGTTATTTTGTGTAACAGAAACATGCAAATACCAAAATGTCAACAGAATCACTGTAGAAATGTTATGTATAGTATCCACTGTTGTACTGATGCAGATTTAGTATATGTGCTTCATGATATGCTTTGAAACAATCACTAACACATATAGGCACTGTTTTAGCAGGTGTAAAAAGATATTTTGGCTTTTGCTTGTGCATGATAAGGTAGAATATCAGTGCATGACATGCACAATTGACGCCTTTGCCCATTGTGTTATTTGTACCATACCATAGCAAAAGGCATAGTGACTTCTCCATTTCTTCTGATACTGCAGTTAAAAAA
>NW_024383816.1:0-18511 GCF_016835505.1 Polypterus senegalus
CACTGCTTTCTATTAAAAATTTTAAATATATAAATAGGGGGGTGAACATAGTTCTTGCATTCACCAAATCCTGTACTTCAATGTTTTTCCCATTCCTTTGTTTTTCTGTGATACAGTTTGCATTAAAAAAGGACATTGGATAATTTTCTTTATAAATTTCCCACATTCCTTTAAAATAAATCAGGAAAAATCAGAATGTGCCAGGGAGCAGTTTACAGACCACAGACCACTTGACTGCAGCACCATTTCCATTGCAGGCTATTCCCCCTTGTTAGATTTAATTCAATGTTTGGCATCTCCTGATCAGTAGAGTCAGATTACTGCATGCTGTTTTATAAAAAGAAGGATTTTCTTGCTTTCTCATATTTTCATCTCAAGTCCTTTTGCAAGAAGCCTTTTTATCTACATTCAATGTCTTTCTTCTTCTGTTCTTACATGTTCTTGTGATATTTGAAACCTAAAAAGTGTTTACTCACATGGTTTTAGTCTGACATTTCTTAAAGAATAATGGCAATTTTAAAAAAATGGCTTATGACATTAATTATCAAAGCACACTTGCATATTAGCAATTTAACAAGTAAAAGGTAATGATGCAGATTAACGTGAAGGTCAATTCTGTTTTAAAACTGGGCATTTTGTTCAGAGATTGAGTTCAAGACTGGGAAGAAACTCAAACCCACAGTTATGGTAAATGAATACTCTGTGGCCCTTTTAAATATGAGACTTTAGATAATGGTATTTATCTAAAAATCATTGCATATACTAAAAGGTACTTGGATTTGTTATTTCATGCCAAAAGCTCATGTACTGGTCGGTTGAAAATGTCTCCCTGTTTGAGGCGCCAAAGCTCACCTGCTCTGTGAACTTCCTGCTACACCCTGTTTCAAATAAAGACTGGAGCTGTCCTCATTCTTGTACATACATTAAGTGTTAAAATTAGAAAAAAATGTTATTTGCTAATCCCAGAATTCCAAAACAAATACAAAATATAAACCTCCATGCTTTTCGACAGATGTTGGGGTGTCCCCAAAGTTAGACAATAAATAATCTTTCATGGTTTTCTAATGATTGTGGGTGTCTTTCAATGCTGTTTCATTTGATTGAAGTTGCTTTTCTTGGCACGAATTTCTTTTTTATCGCTTTCCAGGACCATATCTATTACTTTAAATGGGCCTCTTTGATTTTAGAGATTTAGATCAAATGCTTTTAAAATGATTCTCTGTTTATAGATGCATTTTTCCTCCTTGATGTTGGGTCTTTTTAACCTCCTTATTCTGGGGCTATTTTCCATTTTTAATGTCTTCATTTTTTAAAATGTTTTAACTTCTAATTTCATTTGATTAATTTATAGGTATTAGTCTTGTTTTTTATTCTATGACAATGTTTCCCGGTTTGGGTCTGTATAAGTAAAAGCTGATTTAACAATTGCGATTAACTGCAAAGTTATTCTATGTGTTTTACACACCATATTAGGGTGGGTTTTTTCTTCTGAAGTCAAAAATATATATTTAAAAAGTGGAATAAATTTGTTCTGTTTGATAGATAGATAGATAGATAGATAGATAGATAGATAGATAGATAGATAGGAATAGATTTATTAATCCCCAAGGGAAATTTTGATGAGTGAATATCACTGGGACAGAAATAAAAACTGGGTTTAGCATATTTCATGGGGCAATGTATCACCTCCATTCACATTTCTCACCTGACTAGAAGTAGTTTATTCTAAAATGAGCTATAATTCTTTCAAAAACAATGAAACAGTGATGAAAATGCACAATGGACTGAGAAGCTTCAATGCATCATAGGAAGATAAAACACTTAATTTTCAATTTATTATATAGTGCTTATCCCTGAAGGCAGAATAGGTGTGATATAAAAATTTTAAAAAGTACAAAGCTGATATTTATATACATAGCACACATATATATTTAACTCTACTACAAGAGTCCCTATTAACTATATGTTTTGTCTTGACGCTCCCAAAAAGAGGAATTCAGAAAGCATCAATCTCCTTAATGACAAACATTAAAATATACATGCATCATAATGAAAAGATAAGGCTAGTTAATAATGAAAAGAACACAAAACTCATGTTTTTCAAGAAAATAAATGTTGAGATAAACAAAACGAGAGAATTGATCAGTTTATCCACAACTCCCTGTCAGATATATTATAATATGGCAGAAAATTTGAATCTCCACAACTTTTAACATAAACATGCTGGTTTAGTGCTGTTGGTCTGTCTCTGTGGAAGCCTACAGATCTCAAACATATTTTTTTTCCCATGGCCAGTGCTACTTTTTTTTCCTAATGAAAATTGTAAGTAGCAATGGAAGTGAGAAAGAGATAGCAAAGCTGGTCATATTAAATTTGCCACAATTCAATTCACAAAATAACAAATACACATTTCTGCAGTTAAACAGACAAATAAGCAGCTAAATTTTTGGGCACAGAACTAATCCTGTAGGCCTTCCACCTTAATTTCATGCTAGTACAACTAGTTTTTTTTATTAAAATTTAAGCCTGTAGCTAAAAGTGGAATTTAAATAATACCTATAGTGTAAAAAGTCACTATTTCTATCAATATATTCTGTTAAAAGCACCAAGAAATCTGTTTTGGTTTAGCATCACTTATAGTAAAATGTGGGTGTTCTGATCGACATTTGTTGTGCTTTTTATTCAAACGATGTTCTGAAAAATTTCCCATTTAGAATTCTCTACAAAACTGCTCTTAGTTCCTGCCTTGAATGTTCCAGAATAAAAGATGATGGCACCTGTAGGTTAACCTGGACCAAAGCTAGTACTTTATGGGGAACACTAGCGGGCTATCCATCTGAGATGGTTGAATTTAAATAATCAATGTAGAATCAGGCTAATTTGCATGCACCACAATACATAAGTCTCTATTAATGCCATTGGTAGGGATCTGTAAAAGCAGTTTAATGTTTGGATGCACCATCTGTTGGGAAAGACAGACACATGGCAAACTTGACAGAAAAAAATGAAGACACACAGACCTTTATCCTTTATTAAGGTGGATACTATCAGCCTTGCAAAAGAAAAGTCATTTAAAGGGTATCAAAGAAATTGATATGCATTCAGCCTTGTTCCCCCCGTTTTTTTTCTATATATCCAAGAAAAAAAACTACTAATAAAAGGGGCAAAAAAGTCTGAAGAATACATTTTTATTTTCAAAGGAAAGCACAGAGGAAATTGTACAGTTTTTGTGACTGAGGCCCTGGGAAAGTTAACACATGAAAAATGCTGCATCCAGGGCCAAAAAAGCAAACCTTTATGTGCTTTGAAGTCAGGGCTTTTTTTTTTTTTTAAACATTACAAAAAATAGTACAAATGACTTAATGTTACCTAAAGAATTACATACACATCCAGTACCCCATTCATATACTGTCTTTAAAAGTTTTATGAACTATAATAATTTAGGTTTGATATTTTATATTACGAGTTCACAACATTCAGTGTTTATTTACTTCCGATTTTGTACTAATTTTATAATTACATGTTTTAGTGTTAGAAGTGATTAATCGTGATTAACTTCATACTTTACGATTAATTAGTTAATTTTTAATCAACTCCTAGCCCTATACTTGGTACAAAATTCCCAGCTTTGTTTTTTAACTCTTTAGTCAAACCTTTAAATACCCAGATTGTGAAAAACTCTCATTGTCATTTTCCTCCAGCAGTTCAAAATTATCATCTGAGGTGCAGAATCTGAGCCCGCGACAAACACAACACATCCCCTGACAGGATTTTTTCCCAAAGGGCGGCTGCGAATTTGACGAACTGAATGAATGGTGATTCATCTTTATCTTTGCGCCAGCTAGTGGATAAAACTAATACATTCTGGGTGATTTTCTTTGGTTAGCCTTCAATTCTTTTGTGTTAATTTTTATTGATACCTGCCTTGATAGTGTTAAATTTAATACTGGTAAAAAATTTTAGTTCTGGGGAAAATCTTATTATCACCCACTTTTCCTGTTTCTGATGATTCTGTTGAAAAAGAAAAAAAACCTCTTAAAAACCTTTTAACCCCTTTCCCGCCACACTATAAATAAAACCTGTTTGATTAGACTTCACTTTTAAAAACCAATGCAAAATTGTTACATTTGTTCCTAAGTGAAACTTAAATTTGGGCTAATATATTTGTATTAGTGACAGTAACACAAATTTTACAAGGTATAGGGGAAAACAGCTCGGATTTGTGAACAGTAAGAAACTAGCAATAAAGATATTCTCACAAAAACATTACATTGATTTTGTATTAATGAGTGACCAATGGTAATTTTGTTAAACTGCAAGCAAATCAGACAATCATTTTGATAATAAGCATTAGTTAACTGATATAGTGAATTTTCACATCAAAATAAGTATAAATGTATTATTTTATGTAAAATAACATGAAATATTAACATTTTACAAAAGATGGGATTCATGTACAAAAGTGTAGGCAAAAGGCAAACTCACTTGAGTCGGGACCAGTGGACAGGTAAGCTCACTGAAGGCTAAGAAAATGAAAGAACTTAATAACAATAATGCTTATATTCAAATAAAACAATATACTTTTATAGAAGCTGTTTTTTGTCTCAAATCCAGAAAAGTCTAATGAGGCCAGAGCAGCAATGTTTCAATTTGCTTGGAATAAGCCAATCTAGATAAAGAAAAGTAAGTAATTGACGATGACAAGAAAATTGACCACCCTGGCTCATTTGGAAAGCTCGACCTAAGAACCGGATCAGGCCAGAAATTGACTGGAAACACCCAGGCAGAAAAATATTTGAGAACACTAACCCAGCGTGTACCATACACCGCATAATCACTGGTTTTTAATGATTTTTTAAGCACAGGGAGAAAATTAACATTTGAAAATCGGTAATGTAATAAATCAGCAAGAAAGCAACATTGTAACAATGCCCCGGCAACCAAACACAATCGGCTGAAGTGACTGAAAACTGGTGTACCTTCATCGGCCTTTCCTGCAGGCGGAGGGATGGGGGTGCCGGCGCCAGTGTGGACGGGAAAGGGTATATCTGCTGATATCTCGTTTTAGTATGCACTGCCCGGGCCATGTCCTACCTCCAACTCATCACTTGAGTCGTTGTTGTCTTTACACGTCCCGATCCGTGACGGCTGAGCGTTATTTCTTTTGTGCAGTTTTGGCTGCTTTTCTATATATAATCCACCAAGACACCGACCACCCGGGTAGCGAGGTGGGAGGGGTACAAGGGTAGGGCGCAACCAGTGGGGTGTATGAGGGGCCCCTAGTGGAATTCCAAGGTTTGCAGCAATGGGTTCAACGGCTTACGCCTTCTGCGGCATGAACACGCTCAATCTCTCATAATTACTTATTGAATGCTAAACACTTCTGGAAAGACACGGTTGTCTAAAACGGTTGGTGGAGAATACAACGGTAAGTGAATGAAAAGATGGAACTCTGGAAGAACAAAAATACAACACAATAGTGAACCGCGGATAATAAACGCCCCAATTTTTTATTGATGGTTGAACATC
This sequence comes from Polypterus senegalus, assembly GCF_016835505.1. Lineage (NCBI taxonomy): Eukaryota > Metazoa > Chordata > Cladistia > Polypteriformes > Polypteridae > Polypterus > Polypterus senegalus. The sequence goes on from NW_024383816.1 coordinate 5,530, forward strand.
TGGAAAAACAGTTGTCAAAGGAGAGTTTGAGGATACAACAGAAAGTGAATGAAAAGATGGAACTCTGGAAAGAGCAACATATAATTGTCTGAGTGAAGAAGAGATGTTTGTCGCGGATGCGAATTGTTGATGTAGCGTGTAAAACACTTTGCTATGGTGCACGCGTGCGTGGCCGTAACTGAAAACCTCGGTTTTAAAGACTGCTTACTTCATTGTGTTTTAACCTCAGTTGTAAGAGCGATTGTTTTAAGGATCCCATGGGATACCCTCGCAAACCGCTTTTCCACGCTGCATATGGCGACTCACCTCCGAGAGGAAACATGCCTCTATGAACAGTCAAGGTGGCTTGGAGGTACGCTGAGGCCTCTATGACCGGCGAATACAAATGACGCCGTCTTTCTGTCGTGCGTCCTGAGTTGAGTGGGCGTGGAGTTGTTGTCATATCCAATGGTCTTGGAGTTGGTGGTGGGCTCCTCCATCGTGCACCATAGGTGTCTTACTTGTCGGTGCTTAGTGAATCCACACCCTTCCGTGTGTCTTTCCATGGGTGTCTTGCTTTTATTATATATATAGATCATTTGTGAAAATATGTCTGTTAGTTTGGAACATCAAACAAATATAAGCAATTAACTGAAATGGATAAAAATCAGTTTAAACCATTTTTTTATTAAGATCTGCTTAAAGATCTAAAATTTTGAACTAAATACATTTTCGAGTTCTTTTCAAGACCTGAACTTTGAACTGAGGTAGCTGCTCAAAGATTTAAACCATTTTATTGCTCAAGTAGTATACTTTGAAACAGTTACCAGATTATTTAATTCAAATTACGCTTTTTAGATAATATTAAGCCTGAAACTTAGAATGAATTAAAGTAGAAATAAAAATCAAAAATATGTAAATATTATTTGCACAAATGTATACTTTATTTATGTGCTAAACATGAAAACAGACTGTTCATTTTAAGTATTACACCATCCTATAAGGGGAAGTCTAGTGAGGGACAGATGTTAGGAAGTAGGAGGATCTGACACCTATCTGAAACATGTATAAAATACAAACTTCATCTTAAAGTCACTGGTTTATTTTTGTTTGAAAATAAAATATTATATTTTTATCCTATTTCAGATATAAGGTACAAGTTATAAAGTCTATCTTCCGATTTTAAGTAACCTTCCCTAAACTATTTTCCAATGACGATGAGCAGGAAATCCAAAAATATATCTTTCCCTGTTAACCTATTTAGATGATTGTATTCTTCTATACACAATGGTTGTGAAATATACCTGATCATTAAGAAACTTGGTCACTAGATCGGTAGAAAAGTAATTCTTTAAACTAAACACAGGTAAAATGTAGTCTAATTTAGTATCTGTACCAGGGTTATAACATAATGGTACATTCTAAACATACCACTGCTAGCTTACGCACGCAAAGAAAGAATAAACAGGCTAATAATTACAATAGCCGGTGGTTCTCAACCTGTGGGGAGACCAGCCCTAAGTGGGACAAAGTAACAAAAAGGGGGGCGCTAAGATGTGAAAAAAAGAAAACAAGAATCAAAAATATGAAAAAAATCTGTTGAAACCAAAACAAATTAACTTAAACTACATTCTGATACTAGAACAATAAATATAGAGTTAGATAAATGTTGATAAAAGTCTAAGTATAATAAATATGTATCTACATTTCAAAAAATGTTGGGGAGGGGCTGATTAAAACTGTTATGGAAACTCAGTTGCAAATACTTAAAGGTTGAGAAATGCTGCAATATCCAGATAATTAAAGGAGAAAAAGTAAAAACATAATGGAGGGCTTCTCTACAATTCCAATATTCCAAATTTTCCTAAGATAATTTATTTGAGTTTCATTATTTTTGCAAATACACACATTTAGAAGATTTTATGGCTAGCAAACAGTGGCGAATACATGCAGCCACTAGCTATAAAATCAAATGCTGTAAACTTCATGCAAAATTAAATAACAGAATTTTTTTTGTCTCTTTACTAAGCTGCACAACTCAGATTATTTCTTCAGTAAACAAGTATTTGTGTTACAAAAGCATATAATGCAAATGCAGTGAACCATTTAAGCAATCTTATTGTGCTCTGATTTTGTCTCTGCTATGATAACAAAATCAGAATGAGACCAGGACATTTGTAACCTGACAAACATTCAGTTTTGGACTTCTTTTAAGCTCATAGTGTAGAAATCATCCTAGTATTTGTGTAATTTAGTTTTCTTGTCATTTTCCCTGTTAAAAAAACAATGCTTGACATGTTACTTTTTTGTGTTTGTGCAAATGTAAAGCATTGTGCTTTAAAATTTCAATTAATTTCTATATTTAGTTTTTTGTTTGAAGTCAGGAATATCTGTTTCACTTCTCAAGCAAATTTAGACAATTTTGAACTTAATCATTAATTTACTTCAGTGCACAATGAATGGTCAGAGATAAAATGAATGCTCTATCATTGTGTACACATGAATTGTTAAATCACCAGTTCTGCAGAAAAGTATGTTTGTTGTTGATTTACTGCTCAAGCTGCATAAAAAGCATTTAAACAATAGCTCATTGTAATTATTATTGTTATTAGTGAGCATATACAGAACTAAACATATTAAGTATAGCTTCAGATTCAATGCAGTCCTCAAAAAGACCACAGGATTAAACATAAGGCTTGGAGTGATTCAAGTAACTCAAAGACGTTACTGTGCTGTTCTACAATATACTTTGTTTATCTGATTGCTTGTCAGTTTTAGAGATACTAGAAGTCTTGAGAACTAGTCAGTCAGTCAGTCATCATCAACCTGCTATATCCTAACACAGGATCAGGGGTCTGCTGGAGCCTATCCCCACCCAAACAGACCCAAAAGCAGGGAAAAATTCGCAGGGTGCAGACCACCACGGGGACACCACACACACTCACAAACCAAGACACCCCAGGGACAATTTGGGATCCCAATACACCTAACCTACATGGTTTTGGACCGGGGGAGGAAACTGGAGCATCCAGAGGAAACCCACGCAGAACCGGGAGAAAATACAAACTAGTAAGAAGGGAGGACCGTGACCAACCCAGGTCCCCCTTACTGCGAGGACAGCGCTACCCACTGCACCAGCATGCCAACTGAATATAAACCAGTGAAGATTAATATTCCTTCAATATATCACTGCAATAAACAGACATTTGTGTTACAAAAACGGACGCAAATGCAGTGAACCATTAAGAGGTGTTGCTGTACTCGATTTAGTCTATGCAATGAAAAATCAAGAGTGGTCTTCCCTAGACTTTCTTGTATACTAGATATGGGGGTGGATATTTGAGGAGTAAACCCAAAGCGATGATTATACTTTTATACTTTTATATTATTTATACTAGGAAAAAACCCGCACTTAGCAGCGATAGTGTGTTCAAGAAGTAATGAAAAAGAAAAGGAAACATTTTTGAAAATAACATAAAATGATTGTCAATGTAATCAATGTAATTCTTTTGTCACTGTTATGAGTGTTGCTGTCATATATACAGATATATATATACTAGCAAAATACCCGGCTTTGCAGCAAAAAGTAGTGTGGGTTAAAGAAGTAATGAAAAGAAAAGGAAACATTTTGAAAATAATAGCATGATTTGTCAATGTAATCAATGTAATTGTTTGTCACTTTTATGAGTGTTGCTGTCATATATATATACACACACACACACACAGACACACACACATATAAAATATATAATATACATATATACATATCTCATATACACATATCTAACATACATATATCTATATATATATACATATACACATCTACTATATATAATAACATATATAAACACATACATATTAATATGTACATAATACATACATACATACAGATAAATATACATATATACACACATACACAACATAATATACAATACATACAACACACAAAATATATATATATATAAAACGAACATATATACATATATATACATATCTACATATACACACATATATAAAAATATCCACATATATATATACATATAAAACATATCTACATATATACATTATAAACATACATACATATATATTACATATATATATAAATATATACATATCTACATATAAAACTGAAACAAAACCCATATGCCCGACCCCACAGACTTCCCGAGCCGGTTCCCCCTAAAAGGGTTTTATTTCTTTTTTTCAGCGTGTGCCCACGCTTCCCGGCCACCCCCCAAACACGCCCAAAACCCCAAAACCAACAAAAACCCTTTCCTGTCCCCATCCTCCCAGGAACCTCGCCTCTTCCCCCCGATTTGGCCTCGATTGCTGGGAGGCGGGCCCCCCTATGCCCCACCCGGGATGACCCGGGTGCCTGACCAGTGGTCTTAATTTCCCCTCGGGGGGGCTGATCCCCAGTGTGGTGGCTGGATCTCCAACACCCTGGCGGCCCCACCCCCCCCCCGGGCGGGGTGGACTCCTTTCCCCCATGGACCCCGGGGGGTTTTGAGGGGGCCCACGCCAGGGGCTCCCCCCGCCCCCCGGGAGGATTGCAAAGCCCATGATGGCTCCCCGGGGCGGGTAGGGGGCGGCCGGGACCCCCCGTAAATGGCCCCCCCCTCGATGAGGGGGGGCTCATCGGCCTTGGGGGGGCTTCTCCAGGATGGGAGTGGCTTTTGGTTTCCCGCGCTCGAAAACGAAAAACAGGTCGGGGGGCTTTCCCCGGGCGCCCTGGGGACAAGCCCCCGCCAGACGGGCCCCCGGCCACAGTCATAACACCCCCGCCCCCCCAGTGGGCCCCCGCATGGGAAGCAGGCAGGGAACATCTCCCCCGCCTGGGAGGGCTTGTGCGTTCCCCCCCTCTGCGTGCACCCCTCCTTGCCCCCGTCGGCTTAACGCCTTGTCCGGGTTTGGGTTTCCTCTTCCGGCCCCTTTTTCCTTTTAAAATCCATGGCGGTCGGTCCCCTGGAAAAGGAGGGCCCCCGCCCCGCCGGTTTTTTGGGACTGGGCTAAGGTCGGGGGTTTTGGCACTTTTCCACCTGTGCCCCCCCGCGTTTCCCCCACCTTGCTGTCGCATCACAGCAGCCTCGGGGTGGGGGGCGGGCCCCTGACAGGCGTCTAACAACCTGCTCCCGGGGCCGCCCCCCTTTTTCTCGCGGTCCCGGCTTCCCCTGCCCCGCCTGTCCTCCGGTGGGAGGCTGGCCCCCGCCATCAAAGGTTTCGTCGGGGCCCCCGCGGGATCCGAGCTTTTTCCCCACCCCCTCCCGCCTCCACGGACCTAAAAAATTTTTAAAAAGGGACTGTGGGGGAGGACAATATCCCCCCTACGCCCAAAAAATTAAAGTGGCGGCCCGGTGGTTTTGGGCTCCCCGGGCCCCCCCCCAGGGGCCCAAAAGACCCCTTTTGGGTCCCCAGGCCCCCCCGGGGAGTCTGGAGGAGAGGGGAAGGCGCCGCATCCCCGCCTGCTCCTCCTCGGCGGGTGGTTCCACGCCCCCCTTTTCCTGTTTCCCGGGCTGCTCCGCCCCCCTTTCAGGGGCGCTGGGGGAAACCGCGGGGTTCCCCCGCCCCCGCTGGCTCGCCGGGGAAGCACAGCCCCCCCGCCACCCCCCGGGTGGCTCCGCGCCCCCCATGGACCTGGCCCCCTGCCCCCACCGGGGGCCCCTAGCGCCGGGGGGTAGGATGACCCCCCCGGGGAAAACATACCCGCCTCACCTACCTCCGGGTTTCAACCGCGGCGGACTAGCGTGGGGGCGTCCCAATTTCCTCTGTTCCGCCCGCTTTTTCTTCCCCATACGGGGCCGCCCTCCTGGTGGGTTTGGTTGGGGAGTCCCGCGGTTTCTGGCGGCTTGCGGCCCTGCGCGTGGCCGCCCGGCTGTACCGGGGGTGTAGCGGTCCCCTGCGCAGCGCTTCAGTGGTTGCGGATCCCGCCTGACTTTTGCCGAGCCGCGGGGGCGCTCTCCGGGGCCCCTGACCGAAACCGGCCCCGCGTGTTGGCCCGCTTCCGGGGCAAAAATCGCGGTTCCACCCAAATGGGGGGCGGGGGCCCCGGGCCCACGCCAGTGTAAACAAAACGCTATAAGCCCCCGCCCCCCAGACTTACACAGGCGGTTCCCCTCAAAGGTTTTATTTCTTTTCTTGCCGGGACACGCTTCCCGGCCAACAGCCCCAAAAAGTCCCCACCAAACCAACACAAAAACCCAACTTTCCTGCTCCACTCCCCCAGGCAACCTCGCCTCTTCCTCCCCACTGGGCCCTTTTGGGAGGGGGTTTTTGCCCCACCGGGGGGATCCAGGTGCCGACCGTGGTCTTAAATTTTACCTCCGGTGGGGCTATCCCCCAGTGTGGTGGCTGGGTCTTACACCCCCTAGCGGGCCCCCCATCTCCCAACCGGGCGTTTGGTGGGCTCCATTCCCAAACCCGGGGATTGAGGGGAATCCTGCCAGGGCTACCCCGCGCCCCGGGGGGTATTCAAAATCCATGATCTCCCCCGGGGGGGTATGATCAAGGGGCCGGTGGGGCCGGTGTCCGTCCAAAAACAAAATAAACATACATACAATATATATACATACTATATTTAAATATAACAAAATCCCAACCCAGGGAAAAAAACTCTTTTAAATTTTTTTTAAGAAAAAAAACCTTTTAAACTGAGGGAAAAATACCAAAACTATCTGTTAGGGGTTTTTTGTATACCCGTTGGTTCAGCAGTCCAGTTGTAAAATACCAAGCTGTGACAAAATCTTTGAGAAAAACAGGGTAATTTTGTCCCCGGAGGAAAGCAATGTTGCCTCAAAACACGGCAACCTTTTTGGGTGTCCCTGAGACTTATTAAATTTTCATGGGGAGCCTTACGGTTTTAGGTTTTTTGAAATGGGAATCAGAGGGGATACGGGGATCTGGTACATTCAGGTATGGCCTTGCTTTTTTTTGTAGCTGCCTTCACACAGCTTCTCCGCTGGGTTATAACAAAGCCATATAAGGGGGTTCTGTACTTTTTATGGTTGTTTTACATTCTTATAGTTATTGTGTAGCTATTGAGACTTACTTTACTGTTCAGGTCCCAATTCCTGTATTTAACCCCTTGTACATTATTTTTTGTTTGTTTATTACCGTTATAGATATTTATTGATTCCCTTCTTTAGCTGACTGCCTGCTCCATAAAAGGATCCGCTGTTTTTGTGAAACAGCCTTTACACAGCTTCTCCGGGTGTTTTATAAACGAACGAATATAAAGTCGCCCCCTTTGTCAATTGTGTAATGCATTTTTGAACAGGTTTGATGCATGGAAGTGATCACTGTTCTGCTTTAGTCCCGTTCAGGAGCTGCTCTCTTGTGTATGTTGCAATGTCCACGGCTTTATTTAATGTTAGCAAAGACCCAGCATAAAGTTTCCGCTACAGCAATTTTAACTCCGTTACAAAGTGATCCAAAGTCTCGTTTATACCTCGTTCTTTTATTAAACTTGTATCCAAAAAAGTATTTGCATTTTTCTTCAGTGGTCTTTGGGAACTCTTCCTTCTTTCTACGATCGCGGTCACGCAGTCCCGTGATTCGTGGAGGCGTGATATGTCCGCAGCTCTGCCCCCTCGCCCATGAGCTAACGTCCCATTACAGATATGAGAAAAATAGGTTCAGTTATGACCATAGCCGTAGAATTTGAAAGAAAACCCGCCCAACTCGTAAGTAATTTAAGGGAATGAGCCTGCCAAATTTCAGCCTTCTAAATAAGAAGTTTGGAGAATAGGGGATGAGGGGGTGAGTGAGTGGGTGAGTCAGTGAGGGGCTTGGATTTTATTAGTATAGATCAATCTCTATATATCTATCTCTAAACTATATTTATATCCATATCTCTCTCTTTTTCCTCCCTATATATATATATCAAAATACCCCAAATGGCAGTATGTGTTAAAAGAAGCAATGAAAGAAAAGGAAACATTTGAGAACCTGATTGTCAATGTAATTGTTTTGTCACTGTTGTGGTGATGGGGTGGTATATATATATATATATATATATATATATATATATATATATATATATATATATATATATATTTAAATCGCAGGGGGAGGCAGCAGGGCTTGAGGAAGGAGTTCGAGCATGCGGTGGCAGAGTGCACTGACTCTTTTCTCCCTTGCCTAGACCACCCCGGGGATTTCACTGAATCTCTGACATCACTTCGGGACTGAGCCAATGGAAGTCGGCCACACCAGCTCAGTCCTCTGATGTCACCCCCGGGCTACGAACCAATGGTGGAAGACCACGTGCTGGACCCATAGACCTCACCCTGTCTCCCCTTTAAAACCTCCCCCTTTTCCTTTTTTTCCTCAGTCTTGTACTGGACTCTGTGAAGTTTCCCAGTGCTGGTTTTTTATTGAAAACACCTTTGCAGCCAGGATACTATATTATGGGTGGCTGCCCCAACTCTTTATCTGTCCATGTCTGTTCTTGTGACAGTGGCGTAGTGGGCAGGATGGAGAAGTCCCAGAAGAAAAGGGGGACAGGACCTGCATATACCCAGGTGGGGCGTGCGGCCGAGCCTTCGGGGCGGGAGGGTGCCCGTGGTTGGCGTGACCTCGGGCCCCGGCCTCCGGCCCCTCATCCAGGCCATCTGGAGGGCTAGGGAGTGCGGGTGGGGGCTCATGAATTGGGCTGCCCTGAGGGGGAGGCAAAGGGACTCAGTATGCTCTTGGGAGAGTGCCTGCCTCCCTGTGAAACCAAAGCCCCATTTACCACCTAGTGCCCAGACTGGCAGGTGAATAAAATAAAAAATGGAGGTTGGACCTAAAGCGGCCGACCAACAAATAAACCTGGTCCTTGGGCAATGGAAGGCATTGGCTACGGCCATTTGAAAACACCCCCTACCAAATATAGAGCAGGTAGCTTGCTATCTGCTCCTGGAAGCTTCGTGGCTTCACCACCCGGGTTTGGCGAGGGGTTTTAAAGAACATGTCTGAGCTCATGACCCTATGGAAGCAGAGGCGGCCTCACACTCTGGGGAGCAGAACGCCTCATTCAAACCCCAAGCCGGGATGCTTCAGACCTAGCCCCCCCCTGTACAATCCGGAGCTCAGACTGGCGTCGGTGCAGCCGCCCCGTAAACCGTTTGGGGGAAAGGAGGAATGCAGGTGGAGGGCGAGGAGGGGTGTGTTTTGCTAATCGGGCATTCCCACATACTGGCGGTTCGCCACGGACACAAGACCACAGGTTTGTTGACCGGCAGCAACATTTCCATTGTTCCCCGCCGTTTTGTGCAACCGAACAGTGGCTAAAATTTAAGACCGGTATAACCTGTGTCCACGGAGACATCCGCTGGTCAGGTCCGCCCTAATCATCAGTTACGGGAGGGTCAGTTAGAAACTCCCCATAGCGGTCCTACCTGATCCTCCACCCCCGGGTGATATTTTAGGCGGACTGGTCTAAAATCAAAGCGGTGAGACACATACCACTCCCGGGTATTTGGGCCTCGTATGGACGGAGATAACCCGCTCAAGCTCCCACGCCGTATAATCAGCCGGCAGAGAGAGCGGCGTCGCCCTGACTGGCGTGGCAACTCCCGCGCGCGTAACCGCTCCACCATCAGGCGGCGGGAGAAACCACGCCCATTGAGTGGGCCACCCTCTCTCCGTGTTGGTTCCAATTTAAAAGCGCTTCTTTTAAAAGGGGCAATGGAATGCGACTCCTGAAGTTTGTAAAAATGCAGTGGTCCTTTAATGCCAGCACTAATCGTGATGCACGGGCCCTATTTGTGCTAGATATGCCTCCTTTACCGTGCAATGATGCGGGCAGGGGAGCTGCTGCTAGTGCCACCTTCGGCGGCAGGTCGTATTACACGCCCACCTCTAGGTACCTGAGCACCAAAAACTCTGGAAGGATAAAGCCGTTTCTCCAGGAATTATAGGAGTAAAAGCAGCGCTTCCTCCCCGGAGTGTCAACTGCGACAAATTCAAAGGGGCGCCTCTTGTTCTATTCCACTGATTGGCGTCCCTTCGTGGGGGGTAGACCTGGTGGACCCCTGGAGCCCTCAGCCGGGACAAGTACATTTTAGTCCTCGGGATTCCACAATACCCGAAGCTTTCGTTGGCTCAGCTACCTCTAAAGCCATCCATCGGGATTACTGGGGTACCGGCGTGGGGATCCCCAAAAGTCTTTACAGACCGGGGGCCCCCCTTTACCTCGGAAAGCGTTCAGGAGACGCCCGATTTTTGGAAAATAAAGCATTTAAAGACCCTGTATCATCCTCAAACCGGGCGGATTAGTAGAGGTTTAATCAAATCTCAAGCAAATGCTTTAAAGGGGGTCAGCGGATGGAAGGGAAATGGGGTCGCTCCCCCCCCTCGCCTTTGCCTATCGGAAGTCCCACAAGCCTCCACGGGTTCTCCCCTTTTTAACTAGTTATGGGCGACAACCTCGGGGGATAAATTTGATATTTTGAAAGAAGGCTGGAAGAAGAGGCTCTTCCCTCCACAAACATACTGGGGTATATGCCAGTTACGCGATAGATTTGAAAGATTCGCCTGTCCTTAAAAAATCACATGGAGGAGGCTCAAGCAGCACAGGCCCGTACTACAACGCCGGCCCCTTTTCGCGGAGTTCCGCCGGAGATCGGTCATGGTCCTAGTGCCTACCTCCCACTCTAAATTGCTTGCCCACTGGCAGGGCCCCAGGTAAGGAAAAGGGAAAGGGGCTGGTCGACTTTGGTGAGTCAGCAAGGTCGGCCAAGGAGCCGGTTTATCATGTGAACCTGCTGAAACCGTGGAAGGACAGGACCGATCCTCCTCCGGCCCGCTCACTCTTCACTCACAACACGACCTTAACGGCCGGACTTAAGTCCCAGACAGCGGCAGGAGCTGGAAACAGTTATCCGGACCGTCGAGGTAGTCGTGAGCCCGGAAGGACCTCTGATTGGAGCACAACATGACAGAGCCCGGGGTTGTTGTCCGGGGCCCGTGTCGCTTCCCGAGGCAAAAGGCTGAAGTGGAGCTTGAGATCAGCGCATGCTGGAGCTAGTGTGATTGAGGAAAGTTATAGTCCCTGGTCCAGCCCCATTGTGCTGCCCGGTAAGCCTGGCGGGAAATTGGGGGTTCTGCAATGACTTCCGGCTAATCAAGTCTCCCAATTTGATGCCATATGCCATGGACGACTCCTCGGGGGCTTGGACAGGCTCAATACCTGACCACACTTGACATGGCGAAGGTACTGGCAGGTTCCTTACGGACTCCGGAAGGTAAAACCCCGTTTAGTACCCTAGCGGACACGGCAGTATCGTGGTTTCCTTCCATTTTTGGTTACCCGGGGTCCAGCACCTTTTAGCCTGGTGGACAAGTGCTTCGGCCTCATAACTCGCGGTGCTGCCTACCTGGATGGCGTGGTCATCTATTCCAGCACATGGAAGGAACACCTCGCATGTCCAAAGCGTATTACGGACCTTGTGAGGCGGTCGGATTAATCCAAGAAATGCTTCTTCGGGTTAAGCGAGGCCAAATATTTAGGCTACTGTCGGGTACCGTAAGGCCACAGTGCTCCAAAATTGATGCCATTCTGAAAAGGCCCCGTCCCTGAACCAAGCGGGAGGTCAAGCCTTTTTTTGGTTAGCCAGGTACTACCCCCCGGGTTTTTACCCCCGGTTTGGAGAAGCGCCCTTGACTGATTTAACAAAGAAGGGCCCCAACATTGTGGATGGACTGAAAAACAGGCGCGCTGCATTTGGTGACTTAAAGCAGGCCCTTCGCCCACACCTGTTTTGATGGCACCTAACTTTTCTTTGCCTTTTATCCTTTCCCGGACGGAGCCCGGAAAATGGGCCTGGGGCCCTGCTGAGCAAAGCGCCCATGGTGTGGAGCACCCCATCATGTTCCTGGAGCCCAAACTGTTTGGGCCGGAGACCAGGTATGCTCGTGGAGGGAGGCTCTGGCGATTAAATGGGATTACTCAGCTGAGGTCTACCTGTTGGGCGGGGAAATTTACCTTGTCCGGACCCTGCACCCTAATGGATGCTCCACAAAGTCGAATCGCGGTCACCCGTGGTTTTTTGACCCAGCCATTTAAAATTTTGCTGTTCATGCAGGGCGCTCCACGCCCTGATGCTCTTCGGGGTTAGACCTCTGGGTTAGGGCCCACCGCCCGGGGCTGGGCAGGGGCCTTGTCACACCGCATGGGGAGGCAGCTAAAGAGCTTGAGTAAAGGCAGTTGGAGGGATGCCGGGGTGTGGAAGTGCACTGGCTCTTTTCTCCCTTGCCCGTAGACCATCCCCGGGATTTCACCTGGGTCTCCTGACATCACTTCGGGACTGAGCCAAAGGAAGTCGGCCAACCAGCTCCAGTCCCCCTGATGTCACCTCCCGGGTATGAACCAATGGTGGAAGACCACGTGCAGATCCATAAGACCTCACTTCCTGCCCCCTTTAAAACCGCCCCATTTCCTTTGTTTTCAGTCTTGTACTGACTCTGTTGAATGCACTTCAGTGCTGGTTATTTGAAAACGACCTTTGCAGCCAGGATACTATATTATACGGTGGTGCCCCATCTTTATCTGTCCGTGCTCTGCTTCTTGTGACAAATATATATATATATATATTTACACACAACATAAACATATATATATATATATACATATCTATACATATACACATATATACATACATATATATCTACATATTTACACCCAAAACACACATTACATACAACCCCCACACATTTATTAAAAAATAAAATTTTTAAATATTATACAAACCCCAAACAATATTAAAAAAGCCCAATCACCCAAAACACACCAATTTGGCAACAAATGCTTTTTGGCCCCCACTCTCATCTCCTCCTTCCCGCTCCAAGCCTGAAGACGGGACGGCCCTTTTTTGGCCCGGATTGTTCCTGTTTGGGTAATTCTGGTTTCCCAGGTGGTTGAAGGGGCTCATTTTGGCGCTCCTGGGCCCCCTTTTTTTCTTTCCCCAGACTTCTTCACAGTGTGTGAAACATCCAAGGTTGGAGCTGTGCCGGCTGCCATTCC
>NW_024383817.1:0-28726 GCF_016835505.1 Polypterus senegalus
GAATGCCAACAATGACTGAAGCAAGAATTTTAGGTTAGATGGCTGGAAAAGGACAAATCTTGGGGTCAGGGATAATTAGATAACTGTTAAACCTTTATAGAATTACCAGTGACTGGGAGCCGTGAATCATGCTACAAATTCAACGTTTGTAAATCAATACTTTCTCTGCAAAGAATCATTTGTTTTGTTAAGTCCTTGAAATGATTTTGTTATCTGGCACTGATTTGTGGTTAAATAGACCTTTTCAGCGCTGCAAGGCACGGGCTGCTCAATTTCTTTCAAACCGTGCTGCATTTGTGGCTACACGAGCTTCTTCAGTCGCTTGCACGCTGGCACGATGTTCTGTCAACGTTAGTAGCATTCTGTGCGCATGTTCTTCATCTGTCCTTTATGTCTGATTTGCACGATTTCTTTCAGCATTAGTTGCATATTTAGCGTACGCTGCTCATCCATTTCTTGTGCTCATTGTGTACGTGTGGTCGCGTTAGCAAGTCTACGTTCCGTGTCAGTCATGTGACTTTGTTTCCTATGCATCCTTCCCGTGGCCACTGCTCTTGTGGCTGCTCGAGGTATTGCTGCGAACACCATACATACAGATAGTATCAAATTATATATAAGGATTCCATTGTGACATATTGATGTCTATACCTGTCTTGGCTCGGCAGACAATAGACGATTAAATTTTTTTTGTCAAACTGGGAGCGCGTGCAAATGGCAAAACTAAACAAATAAAATATAAACAAAGCAACCAGAACCCAGACATGAGGCAAGAATCACAGTCAAAATTCAGGCATGAAGTCAAAAGCCAGGCAACAACAAAGAGAAATTCTATTAGAGTTTAAATGATTTATTCAGATCAGATAAACTCTGGTCAACTCTGACCTTTTATCCCATCTTGCTCATGAACTCAAAGTCGTGACCCGGAGACAAGACCCTACAAACCCATGACATTTATGCCAATGGCATCTACAATAGAAAAAGGCTATAAGACCCCAACATTCAGCCCTGATAATGACATATACAGTATATACAAAGTACAGAACTTCATTGAAAATACACTGACCCTCCTTTTCAGTTTGCCATTGGGCTGGACACACTGAAGTGAATTGACAGGCACAAATTACATTTGTGCTTAAGACTACCAAGTGAGGATGAGGCTAGTCTTGTAAACACCTTATTCTTCTTATGACTTTCCTCACCCAGCACTTCAACAGACAATGGAAAATGATCTCAACCCTTGATTTTTAGTTCTTCAGTTAATCATCAGAGCAGTTGTACCTTTAGACACATGTGCAACAAGATACAATTGTTAAGAGGTGCTTTTCACAGGTGGTTTATATTCTGAAATTGAAAAGCATATGTTGTGACACCATCCCAAATGGAAGGGAAGCCAGTTTATCTTGCCACATCCATATCAGAATAACTTGCTGCATCTACATAATTCATCATTACTCCATGGCCATCTCAGGAAAGATAAAACTAAAGGAGAAATTTTTGTGTCATATATTTATTCCTTCTATAACAGAGGTTTTTGTACAGCAGATTTTGTGACAAATTTTAATTATATTTGGAGCTATTTATTTCTACATCTATCCTGACCTTTCTTCAAAGAGAAACAGCCTCATATCATAATGCTAGCATTATTCTTAACAGTAGATTCAGTCTTCTGTATATGATACACAAAGCCAACACATTTTTTATGGGGGGGGGGGTTAATGCCAAAAGTTTCGGCCATGGTCTCATTAGGTAATATGTCATTCTCACCCAGGGTTTTGGGATACTGAACAGATCTTCCTGCAAAATGTATAAAAGCTTAAATGAGAAATGTCTTCTGTTTTACCACCCTACCCCTAACATTGCAGATTTGTAGAGAAAATGCTAAATGATTTTAATATGCTTGGAGTGACAATGTATTGTCATAAATCCATGCACTCCTTTAAAGCTGGCATTGAATATTGGTAGATTCTCTGTTGGCTTTCTCATTGCCTAGTTATCAGTAGTAGAAGGATACTCAGATTTTTTTAAAATTCCATGCAAATGCTTCTGAAATTCTTTTCTATTCTGTATATTTCAACAATAAGATCTTGTAGGCAGTCCTTTTAAGCTCCATGCTTTTAATATCAGTCCTGGGGCTCTCAACGTCTGATTTTAATTGGACTTCTTACCTTAATTAAGCAAGATATTTTTCCCCGTCTCTAAACAATGGTGTCAGTATAGAAATTACAAAGAATTGTTTGCTTTTTTAGAATGTTCAATAATTTATGTGCATTACATGGGTATATTTTTGTTTATCTTGGTTGTTGAGGCTTGTTCATCATCTTCATCACCAGTTGCCAGCTATTCAGGAGACATATAAAGCACACTGTGTTAGCGAGGAAAATTATTGAAGACCTGAAACATCCTGCATAGTCTCATTTCCCATACCAGCAGATTCAGGGACAGTTTCTAACCACAGATCAAAAGAGTGCTGAACAGCTAGTCATTTTAGCAAATACTGTACATTTTCATGCATGCAAGGTTACTAACCAGTTACTCATAACAAAAGTGTTCTTATATGTATATATTGTATATAGCCATGTATATTTTCATTATATATATGAGGGGGAGTCAAGCTAAAGTTAGAAAATGGGATTTAACAGAAAATGGAATGAACCTTAACAAAACTGATTTTGTCCAGTATGCTATATAAGATAAACTGAAAAATCCTCTGATTAAAGTAAGATTTCAAAACAGTTTATTTTCTAAAGTTACCAAGGTGTTCACTGGCAATGTAAAGAAATAACTCATAAATGAAAAGGATAGCTTGTTAATAACTGCATTGCATATTCTGTACATCTTACATCAGCAACAACCAACAGCAATCTTAGAACATGAATGTGCCAGAATGTTTTTTTAAGCCATTTCATCATCATCATTTTGAAACAGGTGAAGCACACATTTCTAAAACACAATCAAACAAAAACTGTGAAATATTTGGAATAGATTCAGTACTGCTAAAAATTCTGTAAATAAGTTAATAAAAGTGATTGATGGATTTGCCCTAGAAAGCCGAACTGACTGACATGTGTAGTATTTAGGGTTGTAGCTGAAACTGCATTTTCCAATTTCATGCCATCCATCCATTTCAGAAACCAATTTGGTTCAACACAGTATCTTTTATTTAAAATGCCTGATACTTCATCTGTAATGAGAAATGAGCTTTATAACATCTGGGGAGGTGTGAACTTCAGAGCAGCACATACCTGAAATACCATTTCTTTCTTTTGTCCAGCCATAACGAAAAGCCTGTTTAAGGTAAAAAAAAACATCAGTCCTGTGAAGGGCTGCGTATGCACAATTGCATCATGAAAATTTCCAAGGTAAACAAATTTAACGTAGACGCAGTCATTAAATGGACAAGCAGCCGCAACTAGCGTGAACACGGGAAGAATACTTCAAATTTTCACGAAAAACTAACAGGCTCGAGTGAAAACGAATTACTGGAGCTAACACTTCTCTCTCCTTCTTGAGTAGTAAAATTCACAGGTGGCCATGTTGAGGCGCGTTTCCATGGAAACAAGACGGTGTTCTCGTTGCCGAGTAAACGAGTCACGTGTCAGGACCGTGTTATCAATACTGCGGTTGCAGCACATAACACGCTGAGGGACAAGCGGGAAGCTGACGATCCAAAATAATGGTGGCGTTCATTCCGCATAGCAAAACTCAAATAATGCTGTGATATTTATGTTATTGTATCTTTTCGAGCTCAATTTGTCACAACGTTTTCGTAGGCCTTTAATGTTATCGGCCCTTTTACATTATTCGATGAATAGTGTAGCTGTGTATTATTTTTCCCAGTTGCCTACTGTACCATGAAAAGAAACAATACTGTGATGCATTTGTGTTAATTTGCAACGGAGTACGACTGATCTCTTAAAAAAAATTACTTCGTACTTTGGTTTATTTAAAGACATTTCGCAGACTTTCATTTTTTCATGTTTTATGTTTGCAGTCAAATAATTAGGTAACGCATGGGTTTTGGGTCCGTGTACTTTTTGGTATTTATAATTTCATTTTAGAAGCATACATGAAAAACGAAATGAAAGGAATTTTCAGATTTAGTTTTTTGATTAAAGAATAAAATGAGGAAAATAAGTATTTTGTAATTCTAGTAACAAATAGCAGTCATAAACTTAAAATTACACTACTTTTCTGGATTTATTTGTGATTCAAATAATGAAAGTGTTATAGCTCAAAAACAACAAAACCAACGCATTTTCGTTGTCTGAAAATGGAGGAATCTTCTTGCGCGATTTTGAAGACACGTGCAACCTCCAACTTATTCCTCACAAGACATCGATCAACAGCCTTGAAGTTACACTGCATGGCATCAGCAGAGGATGGACCGTTACGTTGTTTTCAGAACAGCAAAGAGTGACACTCAAGACGAGGACACTGAGTCGCATCTTTCAGGTAAAATACAAGCTTTTCAAACTTTGCTTCATTGATGTAACAGTTTATATGAACATTATTGTTGTTACTTACTGTGAAACGGCCAACATTTGGTGATTTCATTTACTAACAGTAAGTCTGGCAATTTGTAGAGTGCTAGCATTGTGAATGGTTTTCTTAAAATTTTTTTACCGGCTGGAAATTGCAAAAGTAAAACGTTTGATATTAAAAATTTTGGAAAAGGGTGTAACCGTTAATAGGGCGGCTAATTTACAGAAAGTTTTCTTAACATGAAACTTTTTGTCTGAAAACCTTTTCACTTTTTACACATTAAAAATCCCAAGCACTATAAAATTGCCAGACTTATTTTTGAAAAGGGAAATCACCAAATATTCTTTTTCACAGTAAAGAAACCTTTAATATTCAAAAATTTCTTTTTCATCAATGAAGCAAAATTTTTTACAAAAAAGATGCGACCCCTTTGGGGTTTTCCCTGGCCCCAGGTGTCCTTTTTTATTTCTGATAAACAACGTGGGTCACCTTGCTGATCCAGTTTTTTTTTAAAGGGCCTCTCGATTCTTGTGAAGGGCGGGGTTCGCCCCGTGTCATAAAAGGGGGCGCAAAGTCCCTTCCGGTTTCAGAAAAAAGGAAATCGTCTGTTGTTGTTTTTGTTATTATTTCTTTTTTGGGAATCCAAAAAAAATCAAAAAATGTTAATTTAACTTTATGACTGCTTTTTTTATCACAAATTTACAAAATCCTTATCTAAATTCCTTTCTTTTTCGTTTTTTTTTTTTTGCTTCTAAAATAAAATTTTCCCAAATCCAAAAAAGTATTCCCGGACCTTTTTGGAAGATTCTTTAAAAAAATTCTAAATTTGGGCCCCTAGTGTGTGTTTGGTGTGTGGGTGTGTTTGTTTGTGCCCAAACGGGGGGTTTGGCATCCTCCCGGAATTGGTTCCTGCCTTGTGTGCCCTGTGTTGGGGGGGAATTGGCTCCAGCAGACCCCCGTGACCTTGTGTTGGATTCAGCGGGTTGGAAAATGGATGGATGGAGGGTTTTTAAAAAATTCGATTCCCCATCCTTTAAGGGACTTTCCTCTCTTAGTTTTCCTTAATGTTTTTTCTTTGGGCCCCGTTTTCTTCCCCGGTTGAAAACATTCACAGTTTGGGTGGACTGTGGAACATCCGCTGAATCTTTTTGGGGAGAAAAGGGTCCTCGATTGGCCCCCCGATCGGACTTAGTTCATGTCCTACTTAAATAAACTGTTAGGTAAACGGAATGCACAGGTAGATAAAACGTGGGTTTTGAGCATAAAAAAAGGCAGCAACAGCAGCCCTCTTTTTCCCTCAATAAAATAACACCGAAGTTCTCTTTAAAGAGGTGTCCGTGTTGATAAGCTGAAAAAGCCCCCTCGTTTTTAGTTGGGGTTTTTTGCCTGCCCCAAAAATGTCCACTTTCAGAGTGCTCCTTAATACCCTGAACTTTTTTAAAATAGTGGATACATGAACGGATTGTTCTTAAATAATAGATTTTTTTTTTGGTTTTAATTTTTTAAAAGCATTTTTTTCATTTGTGTTTGTGTTTTATTTGCTGCACTGGTTTTGGACTGACAGTAGATTCTGTGGTTTTGGGACCATTTATCTTGCTTTTTGTACCATCAATTCTTTTTGTGTACAATGAAATTATGTGCTAGAAAACTAAAGTTAGAAAATATAGGTTTAGTTTCTTACTTCCCCCCAATCAAAAAAGGTTATTTTATTTTTTACTCCCTTTACCCCCTGAATAATGAAAAATTATATTGTATTATAAAAAAAAGTACTTTTAAGATTTTGTTTAAATTCCCTTATAACAAGACAATAGACACTCAACAGATCCCCTAAGTGATCTTAACCAAAAAGACAGAAAATAATTTAAATTAGGGGAACTACAAATTACCAGCTTTGATAGGGATAAAAAAATTCAATATTCCCCAAAATTTTTTATTCTTGTTTTAACTTCAAAAAAACCTTTTTACCATCCATCAATTTATCTATCTCCCCCCCCTAACATCCAGTTACATTAATTGAATCTCAACTTATAAAAAACCCCAATCAGCACTCCCCCAACTTAATTATACCCCAACTGTTAAATCCTAAAGATAGTATGGGTGTAGGTGCAGCTTTCTCAATTGCTTCATTGGCCCCCCGGGTGTGTTTAAAAATTTCGCCTTTAAAAAATGGTGGATTTATATGCAGGTTGACCCCGGAAAGAGGGAGAGATGGATCGGGGAAAAGAAGAAAGGAAAAAAAGAGGTTAAAAATGAAAGGAAAATATTAGCAGAAGGATCTGGCCACCTGGAAGGAGGGGGCCCCCCGACGGGGGCCCCCGTAAAGGGGAACTTTTGGGTTTTGTGGCGCTCTGGGGTTTTTCCCCCCCCCAAAATGTTGGGTATAGTGGGGTGAGAAAAGGCAGGTTCCCCCCCAATGGATCTTAGGGCGATTTGTGAGCATAAAGGGGAAAAAGGGGAGGAGAGCTGGCCGGGGGCGGTCTGGCTTTTATGCCTGGGCGGCCAAGAAAAAGGGTTGGCTAAAAGACTTTTTGCTGCTGGGTCTCCCCCCCGGCTGGGGGAAAGTAATGGGTGATTCGAGGAAAATGAAAAGGGGAGGTGCTGAGTTTCGTGAAGAGAGAAAATTGCATTCTAACTTCTGTTTTTAAACCCGGATTTTAACATTTATGTATTTTTTTTTATCCCAATTTTTAACTTTTTTTATGGATTTATTTTTGGAACTATGGGCCTGCACTTTCTGTTTGAACACAACTGTTTGCTTTTAATAAAAGCCCCTTTATTTGGTTGGTACCCCTTCTTCATTAGAAAATTGTCCCTCATTTGCCCCAGGCCCTCTCAGTGACCTTCCCCGTGATGTCGGGTTTCCCGGGAAGCTCCCGAAGATGGATGGGGCCTGGGTAACCCACATTGTCAAAATCATCTCGGTGGGTTTTTAAGGCCCGCGAAATTCTTCAAATCCGCCCCCCCCACAAAAATTTCTGGAACACTTTAACATCCCACAAGAAAAAGGAAGTGAGAAAAAGGTCAGTTGCTGTACAGGCTTTTAAATGATCGACAGGCCCCCACGAAAAATTTATAAAACCCGGGCAGCAGCTGGAAAAGGACAGCAGCTTTACGGGCCCAAAATGATCGGCGAGCAGTGAGACATGCAATCATGAAACCCCGTAGAAGCCAGCAAAAAACCAGCAGTTCCCTTTTTGGCGGGGGTTTCACCCTCCCCCCCCCTTCAAAACAGGCAGGGGGCCCAAAGTGGCTGGGGGAAGTCCCCCCCGGGGGTGGGGTTGTGGGGTGGGGGGGGCCCAAAGCAAGTAGAACGGCTCCGTGTGTGTGTGTGTGTGTGTGTTTTTATAGTGACATGTGGGGTGTTGAAAGGGGCCCAAAACCTCAGACAAAATTTTACAAAACAAGTCTAAATTTTGGGGGGTGTTGAAAACCCAAACCCTCAGAAAAACTTTACGGGAAACAAGTCCAATTTCAAATTAAAAGGTTAATTATACAGTAACTGTAATACCTTAAAAACTTTTTTTCCCCCAAAAACACAATATGTTTCTTTATTCTCTCTCTCTCTCTTTTTTTTCCCTCCTTTTCCTCCCAGGCAAACTTGTCCATCCTCCACCCCCAAAATTCCCAACCTCCCCTAAGAACAGGTAGCCCCTTTTTATATAGGCCCCAGGAGTATTTCCCCGGAAAAGGGGACGCCTTCGGGGCATTTTAAATTAGGGATAAAAAAATTACCAGCCCCCTCTGGCTGTACACAACAGGGCTCCCCCATGCAGTTCTCAGCATCCCCTTGGGTGCCCAAAGGGGTTTAAAACCCCGGGGGATGCTGTCGGGGCCATGGGGTTTTTAGTCACAACGGAAATTTTCCCCAAAGTAATCTATTAAAATTTGTCCTCCTGGCTGGGAAAGGACCATCCATTTGATCCATCCCCAAAAGAACACTAGCCTATACTTTTCCATTCATCACAATTTTGTATGTAAAGTTGGTGGACACCAGATAATCATACCATGAAACAACATCCATTAAAAAGCCATGGGACATAATTATTAATTTGGCCCCTGTTTACAGCTAAAAAACCCTTTTTGCTCTGCTGGGGGTGTCTGTAGGAATCTTTGCCCGTTCAATAGGGCATTTGTGAGGTAAAGTTTGATGTTAGACAAAAAGACCTGCTTGGTGTTTCAATCTCCCAAAATTTAAAGAGGACTTTTTGCGGGCCCCTTTTAGCCTCCATGTTTTTCTGGGACCTGGTTTTGTGCAAAAAGGCACAGTCATGCTGAACAAAAAGGGGCCTTTCCCCCCAAACTGTTGCTGCAAAATTAAAAGTACAAATTTTTTTTAAAATGTGTTTGTATGCTCAAACTTACTGGGTGTGTTACGGGAAACCCAAAGGGGGCCAAAGAAACCTTTTAAAAAACCCGGGCCATTATCCCTCCCCCAAAAATTTTTACAAAGGCAGTATAAAAGTAAAAGGGTGGCATTCACCTGGTCTCCGGGCCCCATGTATTGTTCTTCAGCCCAAACCCTGCTAGGATGCCAGTGTCCCCCTGTATGGCATCTTCCACCACCCCTCTAGCTTATGCGGGGAATGCCCACCCCTTTTTTTCCCCATTCACCCAAGTGGGCCTTCCGGATTAAAAGGAAAAGGAGCCCCATCCTGGCGGGGATGCTAAACCCAACATCCATTTATATTCGTTTAGATAATAAAGGGGATCACACAAGGGGCCCCCAAAAGGGGAAAAAATGAAAACCCAAAAATATTTAAAAAAAAATTTAAAAAAGTAACTGAAGTATTAAAAAAGATGTCTTGTATTTAACTTTGAAAATCATAAAGTAAATTGGGGGAAAAAAAAATCTGAGTGCAAAAAATAAACAAGGCAAAAATTTTTTCTCAAGGCGTTGTCCTTCTTTTTCCCTTCCTTTTCAGTTTTGGAACCACCCCTATCTATTAGCAAAGCAGGGCCAGTGGTTATGAAGCAGAACAAAATGGTGGTATATTTTGGTAATTTCCACCCAAGTTGATGGGATTTTCACTGGATTGTTGACTGTCATTGATTCTTTAAAAAGGGCAAATTCATTTTGGTAAACCCCAGGGCCCAGCCAGGGTTTTTTGAAATGGGCTCTTGTGCTTTCTGGGGAAACATAAAATCCTTTTTGATCAGACATTTTCGCCCTTAAAAATATTTTTTGTTGACCTAAATTAATTTACCAATTTCTTTCCCTTCACTTTGGAAATTTCTATCCCAATAAAACCATTATTTTTTTGGATAACCAATTTAAATGTTACACAGTTTACATTGGCTGAAGATGGGTTAAATATGACATAAAGCAATTACAAAGGGGAAATGGGTTTTTTTGGTGACTGACTCCCTTTGGGAAAGGGCAGTTCTGCTTCAAATTCCCGAAAGATCAAAATGATAGTCTGGAAATTTCGGGTTCTTTTGTTTTTTGGGAAAAAAATTTTAAAAAACCCAATTTTGGGCACTTAGTACTTTTATACACCATCCCCTGAAATTTTGGTTTTTTTTTAAAAGGGTTGGGGTTATAAAATAAAACCAAAAACAAAAAAAGACATCCTTATTTGTTTTGCTTATGTTTGTGTTCTTTTGGGTTTTTAAAAAAAAAATAAAACCTAAACAGGGCCATTAACCCCAGGAAACCCCCCTTTTGCCAGACTTTCCAGGGGGCTTTGTTCTCCTACCCTCCCACGTTTTCTAGACATGTGAAATATATACTTTTGTGGTGTCAGTTTTACCCATTTTCCCTGTTCTAAAACCCTTTCCCTAAAATATTTCTTCTTTTAAAAATAATTAAAATACATTCTCTTTCCCCAACACTGGCAAAAATGTCCACTGATCCTTGGAAATCCCAAAAAGGTGCACTAAAAAGATATAAGTTTCTATACCCCCACAGTTATGGGCATTTTTTTTTTTGCAAATTCCATCTTTTCAAAAAATGCGGGACGTTCGGAAAAAGCTGAAGTCCTGTGCTTTTTGGAGATTTGTAAAAGCGGGGTGGCTTTCCCCGTCTGCATTTTGGATGTTGGGCAATCCTGACAGCACAAAACCAACCCCAAGCCCCCCGGTTAAATTCATGTTTTAACCTCCTTCCATTCATTAGTGTCCTTGTTGTTAATATTCTTTGGGCAGGGGGTGCTAAAACCCGTTGAAACCACCCCCCGCAAAAAAAAACTCCCCCAAATAAAAACAATGCCAAAATTGCAGCGTGGACTAATCATTAAAGGGGTTGGCCCCCAATTTTGGTTGGGGTTTTATATGCCTCAACAGTGTTTAGACAATTTCTTCCCATAAAATCCACCAACCTGAAGAGAATTTACAAAAATATTTGTGTGCTTTCACCCAAAAAATTCATTTTTTGAGACCATTTTCCAAAAAAGAAATGTTTTTGTATAAAATAGTTAAAAAAAACAAAATTGTTTAGATGGTGTGTTTGTATCTTTAGGATTCAAATTCACTGGATCATTAGCTGCACCATAAATGAAAAACATTTTTAAAAAAAAGTGAGGAGGTATCTGAGAAAATGACTAGTTTTTTGAAAATAACTTTTCCCGATGTAGTTTAAAATAACATTTAAAAATTTTCCCTATGTTGGAAAAATCCCTCCATCCCTCCTCTTTGGGTTTGGGGCAAAGTACAATTGAACACAACAAAAAAGATAGAAGCCATTCTTATTTGGAATGGGGGCATTTCAATTTACATTTTACCAACAATTATAAACAAAATCAACCCTAAAAAACACTAAAACAATTAAATTCCGGGTTTGAATTTAAAAAATGTCAATTAAAAAACCAAAATTTTTTAAAAACCCTTTTACCTTTAAAACCCCATTTTTTTGTAATGTGGGAAAAAAAATAAATACTTGAAGAAAACCCCACAGACTCTTTAAAAAGGGAAAATTCCAAAAGGTGATTTTTCCCTATATTTAAAAAAATCATAAATCATGTATGAGAACAAAATTATATATTTGGGGAGTGCCCCATTGGCATAGTAAAAATTAAACTGCAAAAAACCCAAAGCTTCTCCCGTTTTTTTATTTTTTTCTTTCAGCTCTAAGGGTTTAAAAAAATTCACTCAAAGGGCACTGTGTACATTTAGAGGGGAAAAAAGGCCTTGTTTTAAAACCCCCCCACTGGGGCTTTGGGAGAAAACCAGATAAATTTTTCCTTTGCAGTGGCTTTGGGCTCTAAACCCCCCTGTTTGCTTGATGGACGGGTGACCCAAATCAAGGGAAAATGCAACTTTAAAAAATTTATTGTTTTAGGGGCCCTTCCCCCCTCTGGCCCAATTTATCTAATGTGTAGGTTTTTCCCGGGTTCCATTTTTTGGGGGAGGTCGATTGATAAAAAGTTTTGGGAAATTTTCCCGGGTATGAATTAATTTGGCAGTTTCAGTTAAATGATGGGCTTAGTACTGATGGGAAAGGTCAGAAGGAAGAAAATATTTTTCCCAAGTCTCTCTCACAAAAACTCAAAAAGGATGCAGACCTCAAAACCAAAAACCAGATCATCTTCAATCCAAAAAATCTGTGCCAACAATTTGGGCCTAAACCCAAAAGGGAGCCTGACCATAAACTCAAACAACGGGTTATGGGCCCACAGGCCCAAAAACTGTTTAAAATTTCTACTCAAATTAAATAATCAAAGGGTTTTTTGAATGTTTAAATATGTATTGAAAAAGGTTTTAAAAAGGGTTCAAAAAACCCCCCCCTGAACCCCCCCACCCCTTTTTGTGGGGGGAAATTTTTCTTCCCAATGACCCCAGGGCTCTCCAAAACAAACTGGTCTTAGGTGAGGATAGGGAAAAAAACGGTTCATCAAACCTCCTATGAAGGGGAAAAAATTTTTGGGGGTTTTCCTTCGCCCGGGCCCCTTTATTTTCTGAGGCCCCCCCTGGGGCCAGGCTTGGGGGGGTGGGGGCTCGATGGCCAGTGCCCGGGGGTGGTCCTGCACCCCTGGGGCTCAGCCGGGCACAGCCCCAAGAGGGGAATGTGGGTCCCCCCCTTTCCCCTGGGGCTCACCACCTAGGGGGAGGGGGCCAAAGGGTGGGTGCAGTGTAAAAAGGGTTTGGGTGGTGGGGGGGGGACCTTAGCTACAAAACTGGGTCTTGGGGCATGGAATCCCCCTCTCTGAAGGGGGAAGGGGTCTGAGCTAGTGCGGGGTGGTGGGGAAAGGGTTTCCCGCTAGATATGTGGGTACCCGGCCAGCTTGGACTCTGGAACCAATCTCCCTTTAGGGGGGCTGGACTCTGCCACTCCGTTCCCGGGGGGGGGGCCGGGGCCTAACTGTTGTTTTTTCATATGTTAACAGCAGTCTGGAGTACACCCCTTTTTGGGGTCCCCGGGGGTTTCTGGGGGTTTTTACCTTCTGGGGACTCCCTTGTTCTGCTGGGAGACTTCCAATCTCCGTGGGCAAACGGTGAGACCTGGAAGGGGGGTGATTGGGAGGAATTCCCCTTTTGATCCCGAACCCGGCCCTTTTTTTGTTTTGGACTTCTGTCCGAACCTTTTTCAAGCATAGGGGTTTTATGTGCACTTGGCACCGGGGCACCCCTAGGCCTCAGTTGATGATGGAACTTTTTGGTTTAAAGTCCCGGGGAATTTACCACATTTTCTTGGAGACTTTGGATGAAATGAGGGTCCCGGCTTTAACTGATCACCACCTGGTGGTAGGGTTTGGGGATGGTGGGGGGGGATGCGGTCCCGGCCCGGTAGGCCAAACGTTTTGAGGGGCTGCTGGGGAGGGACTATGTCCGCCCTTTTGGGCCGGGAACCCCAGGATTCCTCCCCGGGAGCTAGAAAAGTGGCCAGGGAGGGGGGAAATCTGGGGTCTCTGCTCAAGCTGCTGCCCGGGTCGATATCAGATAAGTGGAAGGAAAGGGTGGATGGATGGATTTAAAAAAGGGTTCCAGAGGAAAAAAAAAAGTAGAAATAAATCAACCCAAAACCAAAAAAAGGGAAACCTGAAAGGGAAAAAGAAGATTGTACATAATATGAAGAATGGTCATTCCCAAGGGGGAAAGGGAAAATGGTTTACTGGGGTGGGGGGCCAGGCGGAAAAATAAACGATTGACTTTTGGGGGAAAAGATAACTTTGTCCAAGCAGAATGGTCACTGCCAAACCCCAACACCCAGTTGGTCCCCTGATGTAGAAAAGGGAAATACTATAAAAATTTTTTCTCTCTACTTCCCCTCTCTCCTTCCTTCCCCTTTTCTCATCCATGGAGGGGGTTTAAATTATTCACTCCCTTCAAAGGCCCATATTGGAAAAGGCTGGATCAAAAAGCAAATTAAACTGTGAACTACACTTGGGAAAATTTTAAAAGATAACGTTTTGCCCAGGTTGTATTATTAATTTTTTGCCAAAACTTATTTTAAATTTCTTATTATTTTTTTGTAACTTAACTCCTGCCTGTTGTTTTATTCTGTCTAGTTAACTATTAATCTATACTAATAAAGGAAAGCCCCCACTCACTCACTGGCCCCACTCGACTCACTCCCCCTGAATCACCCCAATTCTCAACTTCCTGTTGGGGGGAAGGCTGGGGGGAGGGTTTATTCCCCTTTCAGCTTCCTTACAAAAATTGGGCAGGTTTTTTCCCAAAAATTTTGGCGTAATGGTCATAACTGGGGGCAGTTTTCTCCATTTTCTGTTGGAGATGAGCTTCAACGCCCCTGGGGGGTTTTAAAAAATTTACATCATCCGCCTCCCCCGTAATCCACATAAAAACCCGGAAAACCTCAAAAGGGTCGAAAACATGCAAAATTTTAATTTAGAAGGCAAGGGAAAAAATAAAAAGCGGCGAGTGACATATACTTATATTTGAGTGTTGCCAATTTGGGAAAAAACGGTGTAAACCAAACTTTAAATTAAGTTCATAGACAGGCTACGCTGGCGTTTCACATACACACAGGGGTTTACGGGATACAAGTTTAATGAGGGGCCTTGGGGGTATAAGCAGGAAATTTTTATCCTTTTTAACTAAGTTAAAATTGTAGGTGAAGGGGGGTGCTTTGCAAAATTTCCGAAACCTTTTTTGTGGGGATTAAAAGTTAAAGGGGTTTAAGTCACGTCATTCTCCCCCCCCACCTCATTTTTCCCGGCTGAGCTCCCTGTTCGCTGTCTTCAACAAATTCCTCAGACTGCCACCCAAAAACTCACAGAAAAATCCACAAGTTAATACACCGCTGTCTCTATAGGGTTTTTACCCCTGAATCCTCCGGACTACTTACAAAAGGTCCCCCATTAAATCCTTTTTTTTATTTTTAAAATCTTTTTCCCTTTTTTAGCACAAAAGCCGCTTGATGCATTGCTCCATAACAAATTAAAAAAAAATGCAAAACACACTTTTTCATTACAAAACAAGGGCTTTTTCAATACTTTATTTCCCTTTTTTTTAGTTACATTGATAAGCGCATCCCCATTCATTTTTCCCCCGCACCACCTTAGTTTGAGAAAAAAGTATGAAAAAAAATGAGGTTAACACGGAAAAAAGATCCCAATTCAAGCCAAAGAATAATCGTTGCCATCAATAATTGTTTTTTTAAAGCCATCCTCCCTTATTTTTTTTTTCCCAAATAAAACTTTATTAAAAAGGAAACGGTAAAAAAATAAGAAACAAAGGAGGTGACTTATTTAAAGGGAGGCAAAATAAGACAGCAACACTCATGACAATTCAAAATTTTTCACGTTATTATTAAAATGTTTCCCTTTTCCCCTTTTTATTTCTTCTTTAAACACTACTTCTCCACCGCTGCCAAAGGGCGGGTATTTTCTTTTTATATATTTGGTGGCCTCCAAAAAGGGACTGGGACGATATCATGGGTGTCTGCAAACGGGGGCTCCTGCCCAGCAAAAAACGAGCAATGGGGTGCCTTTGCGGCCTTTGGGGGCCCTTTTTTGCTTCTGCCTTAAATTAAAAATGAGCACTTTTTTAAATTTTTTTTTTCCTCCCCCTTGGGTATAGCCCAGACAAAAATGCAAACCCCGGGGCCCCCTTTTTTACCCCGGCAAAAAAAATATTAAAAATTTTTAAAAGAAAAAGGGGGGCACAAATTTAGGGGGTCCCCATGAAAATGTAATTTCAATGGACCTGTACCCTTTAAAACGTTAATGTTTTTCTGTTTTAACTTATAGACTATAATTTATTATTTTTCCCTTTCACTCAGTGACCAAACCTTTTACACACACATATAGAAAATACAAACATAAAAAGTATATGTATTTATATATATATAAAAACACACACACATCATACACACATATATATAATTTGGTTTTGTGTGTTGTATTGTAATTTAATATAAATGTAATGGGGATGTATGTTTATATATATATATATATATATATATATATATATATATGTGTATATTTGATTGTATATAGATATGTAGATATGGGGAAAAATTTTATATATATATATCTTTTATATATATCTATATATATATATATATATATATATATTGTATGTATGTATGTATGTATGTATGTAATTTTGTATGTGTATATATATTTTTGTGTGTGTGTGTATATATATGACAGCAACAATCCCAAACTGTGAGAAAACAGTAAAAAAGGGGTGTCCCGGCTTGGTGGGACATTTTCTGATGCAGCTGCCCAAAACAACCCCCGGGCTGCCCCAAAAAACACAAAAAAAATTACTTTGACAATCATTTTACATTATTTTTAAAATGTTTCCTTTTTTTTTTTCATAACTTCTTTAACACATGACATCGCTGTGAAACCTTGAATTTTTTTATATATATATATATATATCACAATGAAACTCATAACAGTAAAAAACAATTTTGACAATCATGTTATTTATTTTCAAAATGTTTCCCTTTTTTTTTCATTACTTCTTTAACACACTACTTCTCCTTTCCCGGGGGATTTATGATTTTGATATAAAAACGAAGGAGGAATTGCTTTTAACTCGATTTGACATTGGTAAGAATATGGAATTGAGACATTTTTTTAATGTCTATACAATAAAGAACATAAAGATAAGGGCCCCTTTGGGGCTCTTAAACAACACAGCAACAGGGAAAAATATTTTAATTTTTTCTCAGTGTTCTTTTTCAATGTGTCAAAGGTATAAACCCAATATCAAACTGTGAGTGGGGAAATGGGTGGGTAGGTAACTGAGCTTTTCTGATCCTGAGAATAAAATTTCAATTTTTAAGTCATTATAGTTAAAAGATAACATTTTTTTTAGTGGGATTAATAAGAAAATAAATCAGGCTTTGTGTGCCCTAACAGATCTAGCATAAAACCCGCAGTAAGTCAAGGGGTCTCAATTTCAAAAGTAAACAGGAATGGGATCAGGAAACAGACTTAACTTTTGTGGTTAGAAGTTTTAAAAATCCCCGGTACAATGGCAGACCCTAAAACAGGACAATGAAGGAAAAAAATGTTTCAGTGAAGGGGGTTTTTTAACTAAAGATGATACAAGATAATCTTTTTAAAATTTAATTAATGATAATATCAGATAAACAATAGATTAATCCTAGAAGTGATGTCTTTTAAAACAAATTTACAAAATACTGCAGTATTTTGCATTGTGAAATTGGGAAAAAGCTGAAATTAGTGCAAGGTTAAATAATCAACTATTGTTTTATTTTTCAAATGTCATTTTGTTTCTTTAGAATAGCACTTTTTAAAAAATACTTGAGTTACGTTCAAAAGTGACATTCAATCAAACGGTTAGGATATGATATGTACTAGAAGAAGAAAGCTTTTCTAAAATCAAATCAAAAATCAAATCAACACATCCGTTCAATTTCCATATGTAGTATGCCACCTAGTTTTGCTTACATTGCAGATTAGTGTTTGCTGAATTGTAAGAATAAAAGACAGTGCAGTTCTTCATGAGAAGCAACTACTAATATGCAATGAAACTGCAAACTGAATATTGACACATTTCCCTGAGCTCAAACTACAAATTATGGTGAAAGTAAAACAGAAGACAACCTACTTATATTTTTTATATTTTTCTGCAAAATTTCAGACTTAATATTTTCCCACTTTTAGATTTAAGAGTTTAGAGACTCACTGTAAGTTACCAGTGATGTGGAGGAGCCAATAGTACATGGATGATTGTTCTGAATGATAAGATGACAAAGCGGGGATAAGGGTTGTATTTAGACTGTGAAGGTGGTGGAGACTTTAAAAAAATTTGGTTAAATTGACTCAATAATCAGGTTACTTACTGCATAAACTTCATTATTGTATGCACTTCTCCCAGGCTGCTCGCTTGGTGGCATTGGTGCAATCATTGACCATTGGTCCTTTTGAGGGTCAAAACCTCTGCTGTGGCGAGGAAGACCTGGTCTTTGGAGCCCCCCAAATGTAAATCTGTAGGAAAAGACAACAGCCATTGATTCAAGGTCAGAGTTACCATATGCAAGGAAATCTTAGTTACAAATAAAACGGCTAATGTTAAATAGTGAAGTAAATAACTGTTCACTGACATTAACATAAATGTAAAAATAAGTAATTTCTTAAGACTGATATATTTTTAAAAAAGGAAACACAAATGCAAGATATTCTCATCAGTTTATCATTTTTTTATATTCACTTTTTGATGTAAAAAAGCATTTTAATCAAAATGCTTGATCCTTATATACATCAGTAGAAAATACTAATTACTCTACACATCTAACATGCATTTATATAACATACACAGTAATTATATATGTCCAAAAGTGGTGAATTGGTGGGTGCAGTTATTAGCACTGGGCACCTCGTCACACTAGATATGCACATTCTCTACAGTCTGTGTGAGGTTTTTCCAGGTACTGGTTCTGATCCCACATAACCAAAGACATGCATGTTAGGTTAATTTAAAACTATAAAACTAATCTATTAATTAATTTTTTAATTCAGGATTCTCTTCTCATTGGGAAAAAACATTACTTTTCCCTAATGGAAAAACGAATTAGACAATCTACAAGTCCCCCACTTAAAGTTTAAACCCAAACAATATATTGAATCAATATAATTTTTGCTTTTCCCATTATTTCACCAAGTAATAATTTTCGTTTGTTTATCTAATTACTATGTTTTTTTAGGACTTTATTATCTCTAATCTGCTCTGCATGTGTATTTCCCAACGTTTTTGAATTCTTTATGATGCTCTACTTTGTCATCTACTCTTTGTTTTTAAATTTTCCCGTTCGGCCATGGTTAAACCTCTTGACAAAGTCTTGTTTTGGGGACGGAAGTGTCTCTCTGAAACATCTTTATTATAATAGAAAATTAGGACTTATATGAATTTAAGATATCTTGAAATAGAAGTATTTTCAGATTTCTCCAATTCATTTTAAGATATTTGAGTTTTCAAAATGTTAAAATTGGCTTTCCATGTGATAGAAATACTACCACCATGTTTAACCAGCAAATTAAAATTTGATTCTTAGTTCTTAGTTCTAAAACTCCTGAAGAAACTGCAAAAACACTGCCTCTCTCTAGACATACTAGGAACAGAATCTTTGTCATTGAAGCTGTGAGATACCAAGCCCAATCATTTCATATTATGCTGTCATGTTAATATACAAGTATTTGTTCTATAAAATAAAAGAGGACAGAGCTCTTTCTCAATACACAGCATTTTGAGGAGTAATTTTATTGCTATAATTAAGACAATGGAATAAAACCAAAAGTGCTTTGATTATAAATAACATTATCAGTTGAACCACCAATTTTTAAACTGTGCATAAGCTAAGACTCCATTTTTTCCCAAAAAAGGGAATGTCCAAGAACAATCTTGATTTTTCAAACCTGAGGACTGTGACACGGATGATTCTAAAAGCCAAAAACCATAATGCGAGGGAAATATAGCTGATGCACCAGCGGCTGACATTCTCCTTCTGATACAAAGCAAAGCTCATTTCTTCCTCATTCCTTATTAGCATGTTGACCATTGCCATGATATTAGACTCCCAATTCTTACTGTGAAATGTAATTCCAGACATAAATATCTAAAAGTATCCTCTTTTGGGCATCATGCATGTGCATTTAGCAAACATCATTCAACAAGCACTCTTGTTTATAATAGGAACCAGTTTTCTGTTTTAGTGTTCTGCAATGGATTTTTTTGTTCTTTTCCCTTGTCTTTCTGATATTGGAATGAAGAACATGACAGCAAGGTGAAACCATCATGCAGATTCTTAGACATTATCCTGGGATTCTTTTAGACTTTAACATTAACAATGCCATAATAGGCACTTTCAAAATGTTCTCCACTTGTTAAGTAGGGTTCTAAATGTAGGAGCAACCATTTCTTTAAACTGGCGTTTTATTTTTCATACAAAAGTTGTCAACTATACTTTTTCCCATTTTTAAAAGCAATTAGGTAGTGCTAACCTAAATTGGGCATGATTTTCTAACTAATTCCTTTAATTAGGGGAAACTCTCATTGGGCAAATAATTGTTCCACACCCTAGAAATTTTCACCAACTGTGTTGTACTTTCCTTCTCGAGACTAGTTTAGCCACAGAGATAGCACACTTTCAAACAACATTCAATACAAAACAACACCATTCTCAAATAACTAAGTTTACGGTGCAGAATCAGAGCCAGACAGTTGCCAAGTCAGTTATCACACAATGTTTGGAGGTTTGAAACTAGCTCCCTTATGTGCTGTTCTGATGTCTCTGCCCCTGTCCAGACCACATCCAGTTCTACCCCAGCCACTGCTCCTGTCACTCTTCAGCTGAGCGCTCCTAAGAAGCGCCTTAAATTCTTATAATCAGAGTGATGATCGCTTGAGTAAGGCAGGCGACTGGGAAGTTGCCAAGTCTGTTCTGTGCATGAATAAAGTCCAATACTGGAAAGCCCAACACTGTTCCTTTGGTGCCAGAATAAAGGTTTCTTTGCTCAGTTCACTCCTGTTTGCCTTCTTGTGCAATTTAGAAGCCAAGGGCTGAACCAGTCCCAGAGAAGGAAAAAGTGCACGATCGATCAATACGGGACAGTGTTTATTTAGTAATGCTGCCTAAAGCTTCAGTGTTCAGGTATTCAAATCCCAAAGTTTCCCTCTTCTAAAGCAGGGTAGTACCTGTATGTGTGTGTGGTGTATTGTATAAGCCCTCTGATGGCTAGTGCCCCATCCAGAGTTAGCTCTGTCTTGGGCATAATACTACTGGGAAGGACACCGTCTCAAGCATGATCCTGACCTAGGAAGCATTTTTGATGATGGATGGATGGAAGATTTTATTCTTGATTACTTTGGCGCTATACAAACAAAGGAATTATAAAATGTTTGTGTTTTCATAAAATGTCTCTCTATATTATTACAAACCATAAAACAGTCTTGTGATTTTCTTTGAAACATAGCAGTAATATAGCTAAATTAGAAAAGTCTCTGTATTTAATGCCAAGACATAGGCTATATTTTCACTTGGACTGCCAACAGTTGTATTCTCTGGCTAAACTTCTGGTTTGCTTCACTCCATTGTGAGTGGAGTTAAAATGTCTTGTTCATTTGCGGTATATTTAAATTTAGTTAGTCATGCAGTCATTATCCAACCTGCTATATCTAACCAGGATCACAAGCACAGGGCAAAGGCAGGAACAAATCCAGGGCAGGGCGTCAGCCACCGAGAACACACACACACACACACCAAGCACACACTTGGAACAATTTAGGACCAATGCACTAACCTACATGTCTTTGGACTGTGGAGAAACCCACGCAGACATGGGAGAACATGCAAACTCTAACAGGGGCGACCCACAGCGAACCTAGGTCTCCTTATTGGGAGAGCAATGCCACTTATGCTGCCCTATATTTGAATTACTGTCCATTAATGCCATCCCCTTCTTCATCCATATATCGTCTCTATTTTAATTTCACTTAACATATTAAACATTACCTTCCCATTTAATGCAGTGGCACTGGCATCATTTCTCCTCTCATTCATAGAAGATGTTGATGACCACTGGTTCAACTCTGTGTTGTATTTTCAGCTGTGTTAAGGAGACTATGACCATCAAACCCCCCTAAGGCATAGATGAAACCATTGAGTGCAACCACACTAAAGTAGCAGCGACAAGAATGCATGGGAGCCACTTCTTGCCGGACTCTGGTCACAGGGTTAAGTCTGTGCACCATGTTGAGGTAATTAATGCCATCAAATCCACCAATTAAATAAACATATCCCTTTATATAGACAGTTCCAAAGTAGGCCCGAGGGTTCTCCTTTTCACAGGTCACATCTGTCCAAATCTTGCACGTGCATCATACGCTTCAATGATATTGGCTGGATGACTGCCATTCCATCCACCAATAGATAGAAGGATGCTGTATGGAAGGCGGTATGTGATATGGAATAGCTAGCTCTGGGGTACTTGCTTCAGTAATGCTGAGTTCATTTATCAACTGCATCAAGGCCCTGTAAACAAAAAGTTTATACTCCACAGTATTTTTCACATAATCACTCTTCTTTGCATTATCCAGAAATGCTCTGGACTCTTTCAGGTTAAGCACCTATAAATTGAAGAAGAACAAGAGCATCAGTTAATTTTGTTCTTGACATAAAACTATGTTCAAGATGCTTTTATGATTTAGACCCAAACTCTTCAAAAAAGGGCCTAACTATTTCAAAAAGACCTGAAGATTACAAATTCAAATATGCCTAAGGCTTAAAATCTCAATAAGCATGAGGGACTGACAAAATCTGACTCAAATAATCAAAATCTTTAAATTTAAATGTATTTAATGACTAGAAACCTCAAAACAAAGCAAAAAAGCACAATAGCAAAACTATATACTAAATGTCTGGTAGTGCTTTGAGTAGTGAAAAAAGCGCAATATAAATTTAATGAATTATTATAGCAAAAGGTGATCCAAATAAACACTAGTCCAAAATCCATAAATACAAAATTCACCAAAAATTGCAAACCAAAAGGGTTCAAATGAATAAGGTAAAAAAAAGCAACAAATGTTCAAGAGAGGAGATGCAAAGGGGATAGTGAACAACAACAGAAAGCAAATGCTGGTGCAGCTTGATTTGAGCCTACTAAGCCTGGTCTCTGGAAGCTGCATACCAAAGAGAAAAGTCATAAGGAGAACATGTGAACTACACAATGACAGTACTTAACTTGGTAAATTATAAACATAACCCCAGTACCTTTGAAAGAGTTTAGGAGAATTTTTTCTCTCATTTGGCTGATGGAAGATCCACTTCAGGGATTGCATTAAAGACCTGACTCTCATTTTGAACATTGAGCTCATCCTGCTCAATTATGTCATACAATTCAAAAACTGAGCTGTAGAACTCTTCCGACACTGTGACCGGGTTTTTTAAACCTATTCATGGTGAATCTAAATGCTTTAAAGTGGGTCTCAGAGCAGGAATGCCGATATGCAAGCTTGCAGGTCCTAGGAAATTTTTCCAAACTGAGGTGGGATTGAGGAAATCACAGCAGAGTTTGACAAGCCCAAGTATGTTAAACTGATCAGACACAGAGAGGAGCTGCGTAAATTTTCTTCTGTAAGTGAAACAGTTTGGGTGTAGGCAAATGTAACAATCATCTCCATCATGTCAGGAGAGATTCCAGGAATGCTGTATATCATCTTCTTTTTCTTTTTTGTTCCACCTCCTTGAGAACAAGGCCCTACAAGTAAAATCACATACATATTATGTGCCATAAGCTGAATGGCTTTAGCTATAAAAGGTAAAGATGAACAGGCTCAGTTCCTGGTCATCTTTATGTTCTCTTTATATAAATTGTCACGAATTTCCCATTTCATGATGTGATGGACTGCCGCCCTGTTAGGGTTTGATCCATCATTCACCCTATGCTAGCTGGGATAGGCCCCAGAAGCCCCCTGGGACTCTGTTCAGGAAAACACCGATTAGAAAATGCGGACTAACTGACATCCACCCAAAATCTTAAAATAGATTTGGTCAAAAAGTTTCAAAGAAGACTTACACTTACTCTTTTCAAATTTCATTATTAAAACTTACACAGATGATTAATTGCCTTTGGCAGTCCAAAAAGAAATATATAGTTTTGGAAAAAAAATCTTATCCATCAAGTAAAACAAATGCAGTTATTTGTTGATAAAATATTTGAGACAATGGAACATAAAGCGACAAACATTTGTTAGCATATAGCCAGACTAGATGCTATAATGTTTGGATTTTAGGATTAGGATTTTTAGGATTTTCTTTGGACAGATCCTTAAAGCCCCTTACAGTATACTTTGAATAGTCAATGTAGTCATCATTGCCAAGGATCTTAGTAGGGAGAAGCCTTATACAGTACTGGCTACTAACACTAAACTTTCCTTTGAGCTTTTAATGTCTAAATTTATGGTGTTTTTGTAATTAATGCCTTTTTTTTTTTACCAAACACATTCAGTGTACAGGTACTTGCTTTTATTGAGTATGGTGAATCAATGAATAAGAAGCCCATACTATCTTTTCTGTTGTTATTAATTTAGTATTAAATCAAAATCAGAATAACAGCATAAAATAAAAGGTAGAATATAGCCATAAAGAAAAATAAAACTTAACGATACAACACCCCCCTCACTAGCATAACCTGATCCATCCGAGCTAAACCTGAACCAAAGGTTAAGGATTATAGGAGTAGTCTGATTCCTGAAGGGTGAGGGATAAAGCTCTATTGAATCATCAAAAGATAATGGGAAAAGCAACATACAGTATAATACTCATATGATCTGCTGTAGGTCATGCTGCTCTATAGAGCAGACAGCTCAAGGAGGACAATGGAACATGGCTGAATCCTTTCATGTTACATTTGTGGGCAGTAATAATTTAAGGCTGCATGAATTGGTATTTGGGGTTTCTTAACACAATGTCCTTTGGTCAAATTTGCTCAAAACCCAGTTTTAAGTTTAAAATCAGTAAAAGCACCCTAAATGTCATTTGTTCAGGATGAAACTTTGTTAATGTTCCCATTGTCTAAATTTTAAAAAATAAAATCCTGCAATTTGTACTGCTTCTAAAAATTGTTAAATTTGCCATGTCTTTCAGGTCACTGTTGACCCACCATTAAATGCAATAGATATGCCACGCATTTAGGCTATTTTTGCTCTCATTTGCTCAGACAAGTGACCATTTGTAGTAAAGTGCCTCAGTCTACACAAAAATGTACATTTCCAAATGTCACATTTTGTGCATCTCTAAATGTTAAAACACTGCCATATCCTTTGGGTCCTTTTTACCAACTATATTTAGTGGATCCCACTAGTCATCTGTTCTACAGATAAATATGGATCATCTGGCTCAGGCTATAAATAGTGACCCACCACACCCTTTACTTTGAGAGGAACATTATTGCCAGACTTGTACATACACCAGTATTCAAACGTTTGGGATCATCCAGATATTTTCATGTTTTGATAGGAATTAATACCTTCTTGTTATCAAGATACCATTAAACTGGTTAGCCAAAGCATTAGTGCCCTTCAAGACTATTACTCTTTCAGTTACTGATTTAATTTACACATATGGCTGCAAGTTCACTTTCAGTAGCCATTCCTTCAATGTCTAATGGTAAACTCACATTATCTTATTCTTTATAATTAATCACAGTTTACTAACTGGTTTAAAAGAAACCTTAGAATTGCTATTACAGTGAAACCTGTTACTCTGTTCACTAGAGTTGGAAGCATGCATTCTAAAGTTCAGTTCTGGGTTCAAAATGGACAAAATAAAAAGCTTTCTTATGAAACATGTCAGCTCTTGTTTGTGTTTCAGAATGATGGGTTTTCCAGTGACACATGCAAAACGCAGATTTCATAAAGGTGTCTGTTGATGTCTTGAGGGAGTTGGGCAAACTGGATAAAACCAGGATAGAAAAAGAAGGCAGGCCAGATGGGCAACTGCATAACAGGATAAGAGTATCAAATATAGAACATCTATGTTGCAGATGACAGAATTTTACTACTCGTATTTAAAGAAAGTGAACCGAGACTAGGTAAAGTTGATTTTAATGATTTTTTTTTGTACAACTCTGTTAAGTGACACGAATAAATCTGTTCAATGGCGAACAGAATTTGTACTAAAGTGCATCACGTTCTGTGTGATATCATCATCATCAAGCCCTTTCACTGCCACTGTCCGCTGGTGGATAGGATAGCACATGTGCACGGAACCGCCTGGCTCATGAATCACAATTTATTTGATTTATGAACAGTCACTACTCGAGAATCAGTCTGATTCAAATTCATTTGATTTGTGAATGAGTCTGTACCTTTGAATCATTTTACATATTTTTTTTCATTTGATTCTGAATGAAGAATCATTACGGTTACAAAATTCACAGTCCTTGTTTTCTGTAATGTAATTTCTTACTTCAATTATTCATCTTAAATATGCTGCCATGCTTTGTATATGGTAACAGGGGAATGTCATGTGAATTATCATATTAACTATATATTTTATATTTATATATAATTAATCATATATTTATAAATAATGAATTAAATATAACTAGCTAATAATAACATCACCAGTAAAAAAACTAATATAAAAAATGTTGCCTAACAAATTTTGCCACTGTAGACAACTGCCAAGTTCACCTTAACAGTAGCAGTGTTATTCCCAGAAATTTTTCCAGCGGTGGCATGAAAAAGTAGCCGGTGGGGCAGGACGGGGAAATTTGGTCGTGGGAAAATTAAATGTGCACTATTTTTTTTAGTTAATTATAATTAATTATTTTTCAATGCTCAATATGACTTTTTTTAGGTTGGACACTTGTGCCAGAATATTTTTATTAAATTTAGAAGTATCCCAAATTTAGGATCCTGCAACCTAACAAAAATTTTAAATAACAGTTGTTATGACATAAACCAAGAGGCACAAGTATTGTCGCTATCGGAAGAAAAGTGAAAACAATGAAAAAAAAGTATGGAAACCCTAATGAAGAAAATTTAAAATATTCTACAAAGCCAACTGCATATGCAGAAGGTGTATTCAGTTAAATACTTATTCTTCTTTTCTTACTAGAGGCCCAGTTGTCAGCAGCTTTCCCTATAAAGTGCCAGGATATGGGCCCTCAAGGAGATCAGCATGAGATTATTTAGCATGCTTTGATTCATCGATTTCTGAACATGTCTTGAACCTGTAGTGGAGTACACTTGAAGTGTAGAAAACCCCTTTCACATTCAGTTGAGCTCACTGGGATCACTAGCCCAATATGAGCTAGTTTGGCTAAACTTGGAAATGACTATTTGAGCTCTGATGTTGTTGCCATTTTTAGTAAAATCTGTTTTGGACTGAAATCTTTGTATGATTGACTTCTGATCATTTGTGATGCAACTGTCCATTCTTGCCTCACTTTCATATTTTAAATTGGAGGCTACCATTTTGGAGTAATGATTGAAAAGAATTTCAGCAGACTTGAAGCGTAAGACTCGGCATTGAAACGTTTGAAAAGCTGGAAATAATTGGCATGTCAGGGAATCTTGCATCTAGGTGCTTGACAACTGTCTCTAGGTATTTATCATACTGTATATTGCAGTTCTGAATGACATTACATCCTCTGTGTATAAACAATGTAGAGATCTGACCATTCTTCTGCCAGACAATGATGAAGGCTTTGAAAATATCTCCCAGGAGTGTCTTTCAACTCCATGATGGACAATTTGTGAAGCAAAATTGACTCAATTCAGTAAGATTGACATCTTGCTTTTGCCAAGTCTTAGATAAGTTGGACAACAAAGGTATACGTCTGAAGCATCATCAGAGAGGAAGGAAAATTATACGTTTAATACACCTGCTTCACCTGTGATGTCATTTCGTTCAGTGGCCTCTCTTTCCCAAACGTAACTATGACACTCATCATCCTGTCATAGTGACTGTACCCGCAAAGTCATGGACAGCCATCTAGTGTCACTGGCCATTTTCAGCTTAATCGGGAATGTTCAGAATATTTTGAATTTCCCGGGAAACCAGCCATCCTAACTGAAAAGTTTGGAAGAAACAGAACAGCCTTAGTTTTGTTAAATAAGATACAACAGCTGCTGCTTGGGCACTTGCAAAGCCAATGGTGGTATGCACGTAGCAGTTGACCAAAAGTCAGATGTTTATCTTTAAGAAGTTTTGCCACCTTTCTCTTTCCCAATCATAGAAGCAAGGGAATGTAGAGACTGGGCGATGGGCGCCTTATAGGCAGGCAGCTAACAACGTGGAGGCGTTGGGATGGGGACCCAACGCCCGCCTCACGCGTGACCGAGCTGCAGGCTATGGGCGTATATATGCCAAATAGAGTTCAGTTAGCGTTGGGAACCAGCGTACTAAATTTCTTGAAGATGGGCCATAAGTAACAAAGACCGTTGAAAAGTTCAATATGGCGACCAACAGTGGCATCATACCACCAAAATAAGTGCATACTTGGTTTGGTTGCGCGGGAAGCCGCCTACCAAATTTCGTGAAGATGGGGCTGTAAATAAGAAAGTTCAACATGGCGACGTTGTACCATTATG
Source organism: Polypterus senegalus (assembly GCF_016835505.1). Lineage (NCBI taxonomy): Eukaryota > Metazoa > Chordata > Cladistia > Polypteriformes > Polypteridae > Polypterus > Polypterus senegalus. Next base: position 27,958 of record NW_024383817.1, read on the forward strand.
ACCGTTATCGTAGAATTTGAAATGAAACCTGCTTAACTTTGTAAGTAAACTATAAGTAATGAGCCTGCCAAATTTCAGCCTTCTACCTACACGGGGAAATTTTGGGAAAATTAGTGACATTGGAAAGTTCAATATGGCGGCCAACAGTGGCGTCCATACCATCGAAAAAGAAAGCGTACATCGGTTTCGGTTAGCAGGAAGCCTACCAAAGCTTGTGAAGATGGGGCTATAAATAAGAAAGTTCAACATGGTGGGCGTTTGAAGCCGTTATGACCGTTATGCGTATAATTTCGAATTGAAACCTGCTTAACTTCTGTAAGTAAGCTGTAAGGAATAGGGCCCGCCCAATTTCACCCCTTTTATCTACATGGGAAGTTGGAGAATTAGTGACATTGGAAAGTTCAATATGGCGCCAACAGTGGGGTCATACCATCGAAATAAGCGTACGGGTTTCGGGTAAGCGAGGAAGCCGCCACCAATTCGTGAAGAAGGGCTATAAATAGAAAGTTCAACATGGTGGCGTTTGACCGTATGTGGAATTCGAAATGAACCTGTACTTTTGTAAGTAAGCTTAAGTAATGAGCCTGCAAATCCAGCCTTCTACCTGGAATTGAGAATTGTACGTTGAAGTTCAATATAGCTAAGTGGTCTACTCAAATAATCTACGGTTTGGTTAAACGGGGCCTACCAAATTCGTGAAAGGGGCTTAAATAAAAAAGTTCATAGTGGCGTTTCTTATGCCGTATCGTAGATTTAATGAACTTTGTAA
>NW_024383818.1:0-5363 GCF_016835505.1 Polypterus senegalus
TATGTCTTTTCAAAAAGCCCATGACGAGGCATGTATAAGAAGTGAGCAGTACCTTCAATGTCCTTTAAATCAAGTTTATAAAATGAATATCTATCCTTGTCTGACCATTCTGACCAGGCTGTGACAGACTGCTTTTGATGAATGCTCCTCTAAGGCACTTTGCTGATGAGCAATTAAATGTTTTCTGCTCCCTGATTACTAATTTGTCCTGTTAGAGGATGTTTCTTTCTTTACTAAGATGTTAAATTTCTACCACAAGGAGCAGCCCTTTGAGAATCGGATCACGTGTGGGTTTAGAGCCCTGAAAGAAGGAAAGGCAAATGGACATTTCTTGGGTGGGTACGTGTGAGATTTTGGTGTGTGGTGGGTGCAAATTGCTGCATGGTGGGAAAAGGGTTTTCTTCATCAGGACTGCTTAGCTTCATACCGAGGTGGGGAGCCACAGTCGGTCAAACCAATAGATGATGCATCTCCCCAGGGTCTCATTCCAGTGTTGTACAGAGCCGTCAGACCCTGATGATCTTCTAGATGTTGCAGAGTCCAGAATCTCCTACCCATCCATTTCAGTTCCTAAAAGATCAATGCGGTGAACATGCCTGCCTGGCTGTTATGAAGATTTGTATTATTCCAGGGACGAGGAGATGAGGGGTGAGCAACGTAGCAGCTGATTGGCTGCTGAGGTGGGTTAGTGGGTCCAGGGACAAGATAGAGAATGGTGAGTTGTGCAAGAGAAGGAAGGCTCCTGAGGGAACTTTCTGGAAAATGAAAGAAGGGAGGCTGAGTGCAGCAGGAATTAATTAGGAGCAGGCGCAAGAAAGGACTTTTGGGAAGAAGTCAGTGGGCAAAACAACAGGAAAGTTTGGGGCGTAACTGGAGTGCTGTCTTGTTGCTTCAAAATAAAACTTCCAGTTCAGAGTCCCTCACTGCTGCCATCCTGTTGGTCATTACAATACATTTTTCATCTCGTTTATTATGTTTATTTATCAAATCTAGACTAAAAAGAATTTCATTCACAGTGTATTTGTTGGTTAAAACATGATTAAATTTGCAACTTACTGTTCTTCTTATATACAAAACAATTTCTCTTATCCAGATGTAAATATGAGAAAGAGAAATGTCTGCCCCTTCATTTGATATACAGAACATGCATATTGAGTTAAGTATGAAGAATATGTATATTTTAATCAAAAGTAGTGTTGAAAGTAGAACTTTCACTTTCGTTTCTTCACAAGTCACTTTGTTTGTCTGACTGATTTCTCCCGCCTCCTCAGACTGACGATGGCTGAAGTCTCACTGTTTGTATCACAGGATGAGTTCACCTGCTCGGTGTGTTGGACAACTGAATGACCCCGCTACCATCCCCTGTGGTCACAATTTCTGCCTAAAGTGCCTCACGGACTACTGGGATCAGAGCCAAGAGTGTAGCTGTCCTCAGTGCAGACACATCTCTCACCAGAAGGCCTGAACTGAAGAGAAACAATCTGCTGAATGAACTCATCAAGAAATTAAAGAAGACGAAACTCAGTTCTCCTCCATCTAAGAATCTGGCCCTGGAGATGTGGCGTGTGACTTGTGTACTGGGAAGAAGTTCAGAGCAGTGAAGTCCTGTCTAACCTGTATGGCTCCCTACTGTCAGGACTCGCCTGCAGCCTATCTATGAAGGAGATGCCCTGAAGCACCACAAGTTGTTATAGATCCTGATAGAAATCTGAAGGAGAAACCTTGTGAGAAACATGAGAAAAGTCTGGAGATATTCTGTAAAACTGATGATTTGTGTATCTGCATGATGTGTGTGGTAACTGGTGTGGCAGTGATGACTATCACCCCCTGGTGACCCAGAACCTCTAAGAGAAAGCAGGAGGAGGAAGTTTATATCACATAAGATTTTCTCTTTGATGGGGAGCATTGCTATTACAGGACGCTGTAACAAGATGCACACAGCATTTCTGCTAACGAAGGTCTTTTAAACACAGGAAAAGTTAGAAGATTTGATTAGTTATTTCATGCAAAGTTTTATCATCAATGCACAGCTTGCAGTTGCTAGCACAGGGCCAAAGAAGCCTCATCAGATTAGAACTTAGCATGGTCAGGAGAAACACACACATTTGTCCCACAAACACCATCAGTTACAGATTGCCAGCATAGTGTGTGTGTTTTGCCATTTTCAGTTTCTTCCTTTATCAGCACAGACGCTACGAGGCAGCTTCCGTCCCTCATTCAGCAAACAAAATGTGGTTTCCTGCCGATAGCGCTAATGTATTCTGCCTGCATCCTGTCTCATATAATTATAATAATACTTATTTTATTTATACAAGGCACCTTTCTTGAGAACCTCAAGGACACCTAACAAAACAATAAATAAATAAATAAAAGACGCAATTATAAACAACTAAAAACATCAGAAAATATAAAAATGGAAATCCAAACAAAACCACTGTAATCATAAAGACAAAGAAAAGCTATTTTAAAACAAACTAGTTTTTAAGTTTACATTGGAAGGATGAATATGATTTGATGTTTCTAAGCCTCGGTAGGTAATGAATTCCAGAGCTTGGGAGAGAACAGCTGAATGCTCCGGCTCCCCATGGTGGTTAGATGGACGAGAGGGATGGCCAGATGATTTTAGAAGAGGATCTAAGGTTACTGGAAGGAATGGCAATATAAACAAGGTCAGACAGATATGGGAGGGGCAAGGCTACAGAATGGCCTTAAATGTTAATAGCAGAATCTTAAAATCAATTCAAACTTAATTGGGAGCCAATGAAGCTGCTGCAAGACCGGAGTAATATGGTGAATAGTTGAGGTTCAGGTAATGATGCTGCTGTTGAACCTGACCTAGCTGGAAGCTTATCAAGAGATTTATTAGAGAGACCAAAGAGGAGTGAATTGCAATAGTCGAGCTGAGAAGTAACAAGACTGGCAGTGGCATGGGCGAAAGTGAGGGAGGGGTAGATGCTATTAATATTACGTAGGTGGAAAATAAGCAGACTGGGTGATGTTATTAATGTGAGATTGGAAAGACAGAGTACTGTTGATGATGATTTCTAGACTCTGAATGGAGGTGATGGGGAAAAATAGAGTTATTCACAATAATAGAAAGATTATTATTTTTGGATAATGATGATTTTGAACTAATGAGGAGAACCTCCGTTTTGTCACTGTTTAATTTAAGAAAAGCAAAAGAAAACCAGGATTTAATTTCAGCAATGCAGTCCACAAGTGAAGGTGGTGGAAAAGAAGAGGTGGGCTTACTAGCAAGGTAGAGCTGGGTGTCATCAGCATAACAGTGAGAAAATTAATGTTATATTTACAAAAAATATTGACAAGGGAAGAAGGTAAATAATAAAGAAGAGGCCCCAGTGGACAGAGCCTTGGGGCACAGCAGAAGTAACAAATGGTGGGTTGGGATGTGAAGGATTTTAGCTGAATGAACTGAGTGCAGCCTGAGATAGGATCTAAACCAATGAAGTGGAGCCCGGTAGCCTGTGCCAATCAAAGATAATCTATTAAGGAGAGTGGTATGACAAATAGTATCAAAGGCCGCACTCAGATCAAGGAGCATGAGAATAGTAATTGGACCAGAGTACAACAGCCATAAGAAGGTCATTAGTACTTTTAACAAGTTCCACTTCTGTACTATGAAGGAGGCAAAAACCAGACTGGAACCTTCTATATAGATTATTATGAGATAAGTGGGAGTGGAGTTGGATAGGTACTATTTTATCAAGAATTTTGGAGATAAATGGCAAATTAGAGATAACGCGAAAACTGTGCCCCAGGCTACTTGAAAACGACTTTACATTGCTAGAATACATTTTGCTGAATGTGCTTAATTACTTTAAGAAATAAAATGTAAACTTTATAACTATTAAAATTCGCAATAACAACCACACTGGACATAAAAATCATGAAATGGTTGAGATGGAGACAGAAAGAGAAGAAAACAAAGTGAATGGGGCTTACTGTTTAAAGCAAACAATATTAATAACAGGAGTTACAGTAAGTGATTTATAAATGTAAAGTTAAAAAATCTATTCATCCATCTTTAACATCTGTTTATATACGTTTAGAGAGTAGGGAGATGGAGCCTGTCCTGGTGAGATTGGGTGCTAGACGTGAAACAGCTCCAGGGTGGGACACCCGGCATACCCAGTGAGCAATGGAGTGAGCTGAGGGTCCTCGCTACACTGAGCAGAGTTTGGGCTTAATCAGTTTCTTTATTTTGAGCATCTAAGGGAATGGTGGGCAACCTACAGCCTACAGACCAGGGGCTCCTTATGTATAACGCCGTATGTGAACTCGACTATAACATGGCGTAAGTAAAAATCGAAATGTGCTTACGCGACAGAAAAATCCAGAAGCAGGAATCTGTGCGCATCTAACCTTCACATTCTTCCGCTACATAAATCCCGATCAGCGTGAACAATTGCAGCACGCAAGATTATGTAACGCCCCAAATCCTCCCAGAATTACGCCTCTTTGAATATGCAAATCAATATAATCACCCTTAAGTGCAGCCTTCTGTGAAAAGACAATGGGAAAAGCATGGGGGAAAATATAAGAATTTCAGCGAATGCCAAGTGGAGACAAAGGAAAAACATACTATTTGTTCAAATAAACCGTAGTATAATCAACAAAAGGAAGTTGATCAAGTGACATAGCGTGTTGGAGAAACTTGAAAGCTCACGTTCACAAAATCGCACAGTGCGGAAATAAAAAGAAGTCACATATCAAAGTCGCCGTAAAAAGAAGAGTTGTAAGCCCACTGTCTGAGTGTCATATGAAAGCTTATTAGGGTACAGAGAAAAAAGGCACACAGTGGGGAAAAAACACGAAATGTCAACTTCAATCTCGACATTTCCACTTTAATCACGCAGTTTATTTTGTCATTAAAGTAGAACATCATAAACTTCATCATAAAATCATTTAATTAACCAGTTTCTCAAATCACATCGTAATTAAAGTAGCACGTTAAATGCTTTGTTTTGTTTGTGATCTTCTATGTGCTCTGTGTGTGTGAATCACTACTTGCTTCTTAAACCCGGCTCTCTTCCTCCAACTGGACACAGAGTCCATTACATTTAGCAGAGCAGTAAGGACACTTTGAATGTCAATTCCTGAATGTGTGGCAGGTCAGCTGCCTTCACATGTCAAGTGGGCAACAGCGGCACTGCAGTGCAATGCAATCTGGTTTGTACCTCTTGTCATTGTGGTGGCCGTACTGTAGAAATATCAGCAACACGATCACCTGGGGGCGATCAGCTGATGCGGTACCTCACCTTGATTTTGATACAAAGGATGTGGAGATCGAGATCAAAATCAGAGTCCAACAAGTCTGAGTGTCCTGAACTTCATTCGTAGAT
>NW_024383819.1:0-14341 GCF_016835505.1 Polypterus senegalus
ACGCTCGACGTGCCCTAGCAAACTGTTTACCTACAACTTGCATCCGCGACAAACTCGTCTTCTTAGATGCTCCTGCTTAACACCTCCTCCACCTCCACCAGTGTGGGTGTCTTGGTGGATTATATATAGAAAGGCAGCCAAAACCGCAAGAGCAATAGAAAAGTCTACGTGAGTCACAGGTGCATCTGGACAGTACAAAAGCGACAACGACTCAGGAGTTGGAGGTGGGCACATGACAAGGGTTGTATACTGAGCGAAATCAGCAGACTAGCATGGCGGAGGGCGGGTGGATGTCCTTCCCTCTCCTCCGTTCCACCCTCCGCACCTGGCGCGCGGATGATTGTGTGTTGGTTGTTCCGTGCATTGTTACAATGTTGCTTTTCTTGCTGATTTATTACTTTTACGTTTTTTCAAATGTTAATTTTCCCCTGTGCTTAAAATTATAAAAAACCGGCCAGATTATCGCGGTGTTAGTGCGCTTGTGGGTTGCTAGTGTATGTATATATATATATATATATATATATATTTATATATATATATATATTTATATATATATATATTTATATATATATATATATTATATATATATTTTTTATATATATATATATATATTTATATATATATTTATATATATTATATATATATATATATATATATATTTATATATATATATATATATATATATTTATATATATTTATAGATAGCAATAAAAGCATATTCTTTCAATAACTTATTAATTTTTTTTTTAATTTATCGTCATCAGTTTAACAATAATGTGAAAACATTGAACATACCTTTGTAAATATAAAGATGTATGGGAATAGCTCTACGTCCTGTCATGTTCCTGGTAATGCATTTAATATTATGATATATATTTTTTATTTCCCTACATTATTATCATAATTAAATGTTAGCTAATACAATTTTTCCTATAGCAATTTTTAAAAAAATTATATAATAACACTTTTCCATGTTTTTTGGTGACTATAACTCTTTTACTTTTGCATAATCGGTAATAATATGTAATCATGAAAAATTCCACCACGTTTGACTTCCCTAAGTGGAAAATATCATTTTAACATGTTTGATTATAAATAAGAAATAAATGATTGTATATCAATATTGTGAATTAGTTATGATGAGAAACAAAGAGATATGATACTTGAAAATATTGACAAATAGAAGTGGTTCTGATTACCTTTTCTCTATCTCAGTATCCAGAAATTAAAAGGAAACCACTCCGAATTTTAAATAAGTGACAGTGAAGAAAGCTCAAAAATTGCATCATCTCATTAATTGATGCCATTGGAAATTGTTGAGGGGCATCTCTGCTTTAGTATATATTTTTTCAACAGTTTATTTATTAATATTTAATTTTGTTTTCTATTATTTTTACTATGTCTGTTTAAAACATCTTGAACAATTACTAATAAAAGGCCCAAAACCCTCACTGAATGACTGACTGACTCATACTAATTCTCCAACTTCTCGTGTAGGTGGAAGGCTGAAATTTTTGGGGCTCATTCCTTGCTACTTACAAAGTTGGCAGGTTTCATTTAGAAATTCTACCATAACGGTCTAAATGGAACCTACTTTTCGTCCATATGTCGTAAAAGCCATAGCCTGCAGTTGATGCAGCATGTGAGGGATTTGCATCGTCATCGCTTCCCATGTAATTGATTGCCTACACAAAAGGTAAATATTAGCGGGTGAAGGACTTTTAGCTATTCATTAGTGCAGCTATTTTGCGGGGACCTCTGATGCTGAACAAGCCTTTGTGCACATATCAATGGAAACCCAAGGTGTAAAGCTTAAGTTTAAATTACGTTCATGCCCACGCTGCTGCTAAATATTTGCAGGCAAATCCAAAACTTAATACCAGGAATGCCTGTTAAACATCTTAAAATCCGATTCCCCGATTTGAGTAGTGATCGCCGATGAATAAACCTGTTAAAAAAGCGCATTACACAATTAAAGGGGGCAAAAAAATATGGCGGTGGCGCTAATATATTCATAAGTGCCTACTTGAAACAAAGCATGGTTTAAACCTAAAGTTTAAATTAAGTTCATGAAAAGGCTGGCGTTTGTCATGCCTCGGCGAATCGATATTCGCGAGATGCAAGGTTAATGAGAAGGGGCGGGGTATAAATGAGACTTTTGATCACTTTATCATAGGTTAAAAAGCTGTAACAGAGTTAAAATTGCTGGTGAAAAAATTTTGCTTATGCAAGCGAATAGGAAGGCAGGGTGTAAAAGTTTAACTTTAAATTAGGTTCATAGACCGTTGCGCTGGCGTTTGTCATGCCTAAAGCAATCTGATATTGAGGTACAGGTTTAATGAGAGACACAGGGTTTAAAGGACTTTTGATCACTTTGTAACAGAGTTAAAATTGCTTGCGGAGTTTAAATTGCTGGTTTTGCCAGGTCTGAGCTAACATTAAATAAAGCCGTGGACATCGGAGATCGCAAAAAGATACACAAGCACAGCTGAGAAGCTTGGATGCATGTACTCGGACCCGGCGTTGAACTGACTTTGAAAACTGGGAAAAGGGTTTAAAATTAGTTCATAAAATCGCTACGCTGAATATTGCAGGCAAATCCACAACTATACGGGAATGCCTTTAAACATCTTAGATTCATGAGGTACCGATTTGGGTAGTAAACCCCCGATAATGAAACCTTTATCTTTAAACATTTGGGCAAACACGGAATATACGAACCACACATCCAAAAATCGAACCGATTGAAGAAAATTATAATCAAATTCTTGATGACAGCATCCTCATAACAGTGCAAAACTATTACATTGTGACAATCATTTCGTTGTTTTCAAATGCTTTCTTTTCTTTCCTTCTTTAATACACTCTTCTCGCTGAAGGCGGGTTTTTCTAGTATTTTAATAATCAAAATTTTTAAGAAGGGAAATTATGGGCTGATGATTTTTGATATAGCAACTATACAGTGATAAATCATGATTTGTTACTGCTAATTAAACATTTACTTAACATTAAATATATTTTAGGCCTCAGTTAAAATTTATTTGCACTTTACTTTTAGGTGTGTGAATGAAAAAAAAAAATAAATTCTTCATTTTCCTTAACAGATGTATTTTGAATACTGGATACAGTCATGAAAAGAAGAAGACTTTTGGGAAATTATTTTTTAATATATTTGAAAAACTAAAGGACAGACTGACAATATACTTTTTTGCTTTTGCTAAAACCCAAGGTCCCGGGTTTTATAATGTCATGGCCAATACTCTTCATCTACTCAAATGTATCAGTTACCATGATGATAAGATTATGGATTCAGACCAGGTAACATTACAGGGACATCTCTCAAGGTACAGTTGGATACAAGTTAAGACAAGGACCATCTCGGGGCGACGCATTATGGAAAAGAACTTTGCTTTCCCCTGTCAAGCCCAAAGGTGGGCTTATATGCCCCCAAAAACAATGGGAGACCTTTGTTCCTTCCTTTAAAAACCCTTTTCAAAACCCAGCACTTCTCCATCAAACCTACAGTTCTCAGCCTGGCCACAACTTTCCATAGCCCCTAATGACTGTAAAAACTTGCAGTAACCCTTTACTCGAAGGGCAACAGCTGGTCGGGAAAAGGTGAAAGACTTGTCTATATTGGAGTTGGACATGATTGCCATTAGCCCAAACTTTGCGGGGAAACAGCAAGTACACAGGGAAGAACGAGAGACTGTACTCATAGAGTTACTCTTTTGCCTTGCAAACGAGGGGAAACTAAGTAATCCCCTAGCGACCCAGCAGGTGTAAAATCGTTGCTAGCAATAAGATGACTGACACTGTGGGTTTGAACCACTAAATGAAACTGGTACTAAAAGGGTTTGCAACCAAAAGGGAAAAAAAGGCATGCTCCTTAAAAAGAAAGCCTAAAAATTCTCCACATTTTTGGGTGTGACCTGAAAAAGAACCATTAATAAACACATTGAACTTTTAAAAATAAGATAAGTGGTGTTTAAATATAAATTGCTTTTAAAGTTTTAAATGACAGTCCAATGATAAGGTCAGATGGCCTTGATGGATAGAAACAATAAAATAAAACTCAATTTAAGCGGGACCCCGGGTTCAGAATAGACCACCGCCCACTGGACATTCCCAAAATAAATGGTTTTAAAAGCCATTCTTATTCATTGTTTGCTTTGTCTTAGATTCACAGTTTTGGTCTAAAAATTGGGGTATCCATTTCATTCGGACACCCATCAGCTCACAGGACTTTGATCAGGTGTGGTGTGACACAGAACTGGAAAACCAGAAACCCAAACTTCTTCATATTTTACTATCAGTTCAATATCTCGTTAAACATCATATTTGGCTGGGGCTACTTGTATTGCATATGCTACTTTTAATTAAATACACACTACTGATAATGTTTATAACAGTGTTCATTTATTTAAGCTGTACATGCAGTCTTTAAAAATATTGCAAAGTTAGTTTTAGAATATATTTTATTTTTGGAAATAATATGATAAAAAACTAAATTAGGTTGATCATGTTCTCCTGTTGCGTGAGTTTCCTCCGGGTGCCCCGGTTTTCTCCCATAGTCCAGCATACAGGTTGGTGCATTGGCGGTTCTAAATTGTCCCTAGGTGTGTGTTGTGTGCTCTCCGGTGGGCTGGTGCCTGCCTGGGTTTGTTCCTGCCTTGCGCCCTTTTCCCTGGCTGGGATTGGCTCAGCAGACCCCTGTGACCCTGTGTTAGGATATAGCGGGTTGGAAATGACTGACTGCATAATACTGCATTTTTGGTATTACATTCTTTTTTTTTAGACATTCTGTGATTGAAGTTGGCATCATTTAAGTCTACAGAAATACAATTATCCGTTGACTATTCTTCCATTAATACAATTGATAAATTTGCAGCTAAAACACTTCTTAATGTGTATTTATTAAGATATTTTAACAAGTATTTGTACTACGTTTTTACTATAAGACACCTCTTTGATTTAGTATATTATACCTTTTTACATTTTACAATTAGTCATTCTAACTTTGAATGCAATTATGAATATGAATTTCCTTATGATGAAATTGTTTCTACCAGTCATGAACTGTAGATACACACAGAAATAATAAGCATTGTAATCATTGTTATTTTTTTTGCACAAAAACCCCCAACTAGTTAGTCAAAAGGTATCCTGTCATAGCTTTTGATCATAAATTATTTAACTTGTTACATATTGAGGACTTATAGTGGAAACTGGTAGGTTATGACTCTCTTAACAAGGGGCAAAACAACCTTTCAACAGATGCATCTGATAACATAATGGACTCTCCCCCCCTTTTTCATCTCTATTAAAGTAACAGATGGTTTTTTTTTCTGTTTGCATAAAAATTTTTATCAGTTGCCTACATTTCCAAAACAAAAAATTTTTTTCAATGCCCTTTTTTGTTTCTCTTTTTTTGTTTTCCTTTCTGATGCCTGATGATGTTTGTGTTACTATGTGATTTAAAGACTTTCTTGCAAACCCACTGACTCATTTCCTTTTATTAATTGCCATCTGTAAGTTAAGGTTTTTTAAAAGTCGCGTAACATCTGTGTTCGGTTAAATCTGAAAACTGAAATCCCCAAATTTTTTTTGTAAGGGTCATTTTGGGAGGGGGCCCTTTTCTGCCTGTGTATTTTTAAAAAGTAGAGCGTGGTTCTATCAACATCATGAGAATGTGACATCTTTGTCATTATTCAAAAACACAAAGTTAATTATGGAGGGGCGTGGCCCCTTTTCCCCAACATTTCTTTTCTGTTGGATCATTTCAAGCAGTCCTTTCCCTTCTAACTACAAGTTGGTGGGTGATTTTCATTTCTGCGAGTTGATAAAATTGCAAAAAAGGTTCATGGGAGATATGGCTCATGGGGCCCTTAAGTTTATCTAGGTGCCTGTAAATGAATAACTATCTTCAATAAATACTTTTTTCAAATTATATTGGGGTTTCCCCCCTTTTCTTTTAAAGTAGCCTTTAGCATGGCGGACCTACAGTTTGGGGCCTTGAACTTTGCTGTTTTGGGGGCCCTTTTAAACAACAACAAAATCTGGGGAACAACTTTTTTTTCTTTTGGGGGTTTTCTTTCACAGATCCCACACATTTTTTTTAAAAAAGTAACAATAACATCAATAAATCCCTTTTATTTTTGATTATAGCTGCCCGAAAAAAAATTTTAACAAAAATAATTTGTCATAAATGTTAAAAACATTTTTAATTTTTTATATGAAATATATTTAAAAAGAAACATTTTCTTTTTCAATAGCCTACATGATCTTTGATAACCTTTTAATTTTTATTGTAACTATTTTTTTTATTGAATTACTCTATGTTTTTTTTTTTTAAAACCTCAAAAGTAGATAACCAAAGTTTTTAAGCATGGTGGACAAAAGTCACCTCTGGGGTCCCCCTTTTTTGGGGGGCCTGAAGCTTAACTTCATTGTTTCTTAGTTGATCCACCTTGGCTTTGGTCCACATCATTTTAAGGTGTATAAGTTTTCAGTCATTCCATTTTTTATTCTTTTATAAGACTCATAGCACATTGCGGGAGTTTTTCAATAATTCTTCAATTTTTTTCTTTGGAAAAATAAAATAGCTGAATCTTGACTGGACGTTAATATAAAGTTGCTGTATAATGATTGAAGCAATTGTTTTACACCTTAACCATGTCCTCTTAAGTCAAAATAGAATATCAAAATCATTGCTGCTGTTAACAACCTTTCACATGAATGAACCATGAGCTGCAAACACTGTCAAGAAAAAAAACCATTTTAATATCCTGGAATTATCAGCACAGAAACCCAAAACAAACCAGATGATAATGTTACGTAATATATGGGCAAAAAAGATTTAGTTATATGCTCAATTTAATTGTAAAATTTGTTTGAGTATATACCAATTTTTATACAAATACAAATTAAACTTCCATTCTTTACATTCTTGTTAAAATAATTTATTGTATACCAGGAAAATTTTTACCATCTGGTGTATTGACATGTTTTTTTTAACATTTTATTATCATTTATATAAAAACAGTATCCATCAAACATGATTCAGTAAATAAACCAAACACTCTAGAAGTTGGTAATAAAATCAAACATTCAAAAAAGTACAGATACATCATTAAAACCCAACAACAGGATGGGTGATAAATGGAGTCTTTTGTTTCTGTGATTTCAAGTTCAACACAGCAGTTTTTTTTTTGTTTTTTTTTTACTTCCTTTTTTGTTTCAATTTAATTTCGATATACAATATGAAGCTTTTTTATCAATTACATGTATGATATTGTATATGATAGGTCATATTTTCCTCTAAAATGTAAACATTGTTATCGGGGTCTGTCAAGGTATGTAATAACCCACCAGGAAAAGAGGGGGCACCGTGACTAACTTGTCACCTCCTCTCTCCCCATGCATTGAAAACTGCCCAATGGGGGGTAACTGGCTCTCTGGTTCCCCAAACCAAAAACCCCCAATTCCCAACACAACAACAAATGTAGATGAAATGGAGCAGACGGCCCTGACCCTAAGGCTAGGAGTTGAATCTCAGAAAATGAAAGCTTTGCCAGGTATTTATATGAAATAATCTTGAGTTATTTAAGAATATTCAGTGTACAAGTAATTTATGAATGTTTTAACACTAAAACTCATGCAGTGTTATTCAATTTTTCCCAGGGTTCTTTAATTGCTTTATTAACTTTCCCTTCACTATTTTTAAACTCTGTGTCAAAACAGTATGAAAAGGGGCCTTCGATTTGTTAATCAGGTTGACTGAGACATTACATTAATAAAAAGTCACTTTTCTCTTTTTTTTTTTTAACATTTTCTCAAAAACCAAATCAATTTAATTTCCAACAGATTCAAAGACAAGTCAAAAAACTTATTTTCATTACTATTTTGAAACATATTTTAGAACATAATTGAAAAAGCACTTACCTTCCCCTGTAGAAATTTATAAAAAAATTCATCAAAGCTTTTTTGGTTTCAGTGTTTTTAATAATTATGAAGTGATAAAATGCACTGCTACATCTTTTGGGTTTCTTGCCAAATATATAACCTAGAAGAAAAGAAAAAATAAGTTAAACAGTTTGTTTGGATGGGAAATGTATACAGTATCTGGTTTCCTGTATACATTTTCATCAATGCTATCAATTAGTGTATGTCACTGAGGGTATCTTTGAAAATTTTCAATGTGAGAGGTTATTTTTTTGATTGGAGAAAATATACAGTATGTGTGATTTGCATATACCATATGTGTTGGGTATAAAAAAAATTGCCATTAGAATAAAAGGGTTTTTGCTTTAAGTTACCATTTTTAACCTTTATTGACTTTTCCAAAACTAAAGTAGAATAAAATCTAATTTTCCTATTTTCCTCCCTTACCCTAACATGTGTATGGGAAGGGCAGCTTTAGATTTAAAAAATTTGTCTCTGGTTTTTAATGGACATTTTAGGGTCCCCTGATGCAAAAAAACAATATCTAATGATGGTGTGTGTGTATGTCTGTATATGTGTGTGGACTGTGTGTCACAGTTTCTTGAGCGGTCTGGACCCAGCGGCTGGATAGAAAATTACCAAACTCGAAACTTAAGCTTGTTTGAGATGATGATGTCCTGGGTTAGTTTTGAGCAAATTGTGTAAGAGAAGGGGAAAACTCTAGGCAGGAGTCCCAACTCACAGTGGCTGCAGGGTTTTTATTCTAACCCTTTCTTAATTAGTGACCCGTTTTTTCTGCTGCTGTTTTTTTCTAATTAGCTACTTTTTTTGACTCACTATAAAATTTTTAATTGTTTCCATTTTCTTAATTAACAGGGGAAATAGGATATAAAACAAGCCAAGACATGGCCAGCTAAACTGTCATCATACAATATTTGAAAATAAAGAAAGGTGGATGTCTCAGATCACAAAACATTTGTATCATGCTCTTAAAAGAAATCAACAGTTTTGGTGTAAATATTGGAAGATGGCAAATAATGGTATTAAATAGCATGTTTACCAACAAGAACTGACTCTAATTAGAAATTGGTTGAGTGCTAGTTTTTGGGGTTTGAGGCATCATCTTAGCTTGGTCTATTGACCTCTTCACATCTCATTTTATTTGGTTTGCCATTTAAGGACAGAAGAAGCAATGCAGAAGGCTGATGGTAAAAAGGCAAATAAAATGAGAGAAATTAATTCAATTAACAGCAGAAAGTGGTCACTGATAAAGAAAGTTGCAGAAAAAAAACCTTAGCCATTGTAAGCCCTCAGGAGATGGAGATGGACATCCTGATTTAGGAATACAGTTAACGTAATTAGCGTGTGATTTACAAGGATGTCTGTTAGAAAGTGGTGTTCAAACTGAGGCTGTTCTTTTGACAGAGAGACAGGAGTGTATAGGAGCTGTGGACTTCAGTCATTAAAACAACCCATGAAGAGCTTGTGGTGAGCGTCCTGCATTGTTTGAGAGACATTGTAATATAGGATGAATTCTACATAATTAAGAACAAAAACAATTCTTTTTATTTTTGTATCTATTTTAAACACTCTGTTAACATTGTTAACTTTGCATTATCTATTTATATCCTATGCACAAAAATAGACTAATGTATTCCCATTTAAGCAAGTGACTCTCTGCAGGTGGTTCATTTCTAACACAGAGATATTACTCATGTTATGCTTGACAGCAGTTCCTTTCTTTGGGCATCCTTACACATGGATGACTCAAGTCGGTTCAAAACCTGATATTTTCCATTAAATTATTTGAACATAGACCTCTCTCCTCTTAACTAGTAAGAGTAAGGTCTTAAGAAATATTACTGTCTATTTGAAAGATGTCTTTACTCAACGTTTCTTAAGTTCAGGACAGATTGCAGTAAATGATTTCCTTGACGTCTGAATGAATCCACATGCCTTTGATGGCTTTCCAAACTGAGAAGGATTGGTTCCCCACTTACATGTGGTACTGGAATAACCTCCGTGGACCAGGAAGTGAGACAACAAGTGGGTGAATGCACACCCATTTCAGATCTCTTCACATTAAAGATTGAATTTAGGCCGATTAAGTCAGGAGTTTGTAATTAAAGCCCTGTAGGACCGTGAACAAAGTAGCTACCATACTTATTGCTTGATTTTATCATTCCCCAATGAAAATGATATTTCTGCTTTGTGAAAATTTTTTCTTTTTTTTTTTACTGTACCTTTCCTCTTCCTTTCCTTAGGCCTTTTGGAACCAAGTAGTGAGGCAAATGAGAAACAAAAACCCTAGGGGATGGTCTTTCATTGTAATTTAAACTCTCCATCTCTGCTTCAATCAGGAGCAACATCAACAGTTAATTTTCCATCAGGACCATTTACTTCATTCCCATAGTACATTAATGCCAGAATGTACTGAATCCATACTGTTCCTAAAATAAAATACATAGATATTAAAATAGCACTTCTTCATTTAAGAATAGTAGTTTTATAGAGGAGAGGCCTTTCATATTTGCCTGTTTTCTTGTATCATACTAAAATAATTTGGATGAGAGCAATGAGTTATTACTAACCCATTCAGGTAAATGTCATATTGATTTATCATTTTCAGTTTACCTTTGCTCACAGAGGTTGAATTGTTAAAAACCGAAATGACAACAATACATTTGTATACATTATAACTTCTTTACCTGAAAATTTTGAAAAACAGCAATGTATTCTCAACCACGTGCTACTGCATATCGACTAATTCTATCTTTTAACAAGCTTAGTTACTTTAATCATAAAGTTTGATCATGTAATTAAATTTGTTTATATAATGCATCTTATTTTTCTTTTCAGAAGTCAAGCGTAGTAATTACAAGGTTTGTAGCAGAAATAAAAAATTTTACAGTTACAAAGAAATGACAGACAATATTAAAAGGCTGGCATGGTAACTGATATTGCCATCGGATACATAAATGAAGAATGTCTTCATTTAGCTCTGCTACATTTTCATAATTCAGTGTAAAAAAAAAATGGAAGATGTCTGCTGCCTGATATATTTTAGCAAGGAGGACATTCCCTGGCATTCATACAAAACTTCAACATTCATATGCAGATATTTGCATGGGTGCACATCATGTGCTGTCAAAACAGGAGTAGTTGTCTTTAAATTGAGGAATACAGACATCAAAAGTGGTTTAACACAAACTGCCTGTATTGAAGCAACAAAGTAAACTCGACATTGTCAAGAATGGGGATAGGACAACTAGAAGCTGCAGCAGAGAGAATGGAATCGAGCTACAAACAGTCCCTGGGATAGTGGAAAGTCTGGATTGCTGAATTCCAGGCGTGCTTAGTTTGACATATTCCTGGAATATCCTGGTGTTTGTAGTCTTTCTTCTTCATATACTCTCATCTATGTCACCAAGCTGAGGCTGAGCCAACCCCAGCTTGTGTTCATTTGGCTCATAGCTATTACCCCAACTCTCTTCTCTCTTGAGCAATAGCAATTGAGAATGTCTGTTGACAGTTTCTGTGTTCTTGTGGGTGACTCTTCTTCTCTTACCTCCTCCTATGCCTATATAACTGAAGGCCTTGGTTGGGAGTGGGCTTCAAAGCCCTATAGCCATCCTTCACAGTTAGGCCTGGCTCTCTACCCTGCTTGCTGGAATTCCCTGACCAGTCCCACATACTTGGTGAGTTTCTTTCAAAGGACTCTTCTCCGATATTCTTCCCATGAGACTGTTGCTCCAACACCTCCATTTGCTTGGTGATGTATATATTGTCTGGACACAAGATAGTGGCAGCAACATTCAGCTGTCCACCACTAACTGCCAGTCCTGGCTGAAGCCAATTGCCTGTAGATGTTTTGCTGTAATTTTGGCTGCTGACATTCTCTAACAAAGTGATAGTCCACTTACAGAGGTGGAAACACTTGTGCAATAATTCCTGCTCTGATAATTTTGCCGATGGCATTCAGGACTTGATCATGCTGTCATCTACTGACTCTTGCCTAGTACTTTGAAGCAACTAATGAGGATGTGTTCAAGGGACCTTGCTTGAAGGGACACATCCCTGACACAGGGACTCTACTTTTCCCCATATGTGCATGATCAGTGTGGTGTACAGAACATTGTAGAGTGCCTGGATGAGGAATGCTATGCAGTGTGACTCAAAGTGTCATATTTTAGTCAGGTCACCTTCCTCAAAACAGCATAAACGTCTTACTTGATCCACACTTCTTGCTGTCTCATTCAACTTCCCTACATGTTCCTTCTTCCTCAACTGTTTGTCTCACCTCTTGCTGTATTAACCTTGCTGTGTTTCTCCCTCCTTGGTGGTTCTAAAGTGAAGTCTTGAAGAAACCTAGATCCATCTCAATCCCATGTCATTATGTCACCAGCCTCTTGTGGTGTACTCTTGCCTCTGCCCTCCATTTCCTTCCTGTTTTCAATCCTAATTCCAGCAGCTTTTCTTGCAACTTGACCCGTGCAGCCAATTTTTGTTGAAGTACCTCCATCTAGTATATGTTGAAGTGGCTTCACTACACCAGCTTACGAGAAGCTGTATTTCAACTGAAGTGGTTTGTGGGTTTTTCTTTGCAGCTTGACAAATGATCCCGGCAGTTGTGGCTGAAACTTTAGTTGGTCTACCTGACTGTGGCCTGGTAACAACAGAACTCCTAACTTTCACATTTTTCCACTATCAGAGTCTCAACACTACTGACAGACATTTTCAGGTTTTCATATAACTTTGTATAGCCTATTACTGGGCTATACAAATCTTCCAATTTTCAGTTTTTGCTTTCTCCATGACTTGGTATCCAAGCGAAGTCAGTGCAGCTCTGCAGGAATTTAAATTGACTATTTATGCACCGACACTGATTACAATCAAAGATATTACAGGTATGGACACTCTGCCTTAATTACCTTAATTTTAACCTGTATGAGTCAACTTGTGTGTGTATTATCATTCAAAAGTATGTAAACTGTGGAGAACTCCCAAATGGATGATTTCAGTAATCATTATTATTTAAAAAGGGCACACAATTATGTGATAATAAATTGAATCGCCTTAGCACACTCCTAATTAAAAGGAAAGCTTTCTGCATGATTACTTATATTTTCCAAACAAAGGCCAATATTTCACAGTATGCCAAGGTATGTAAACTTATGAGCATGACTGTAAATTAAGCAATGTTGTGGTCAGTCTATATGATGCACTAGTGAGACTGCATCTGAAGTATTGTACAAGAATGCTACAAGAAAAGCATGCTTTCAAGATGCTACAAGAAAGGCATACAACACTTGAAGCTGTGCAGAGAGAGCAACCAGGTGTTGCAGGACATAAAGACATGCTGTACTCTGACAGACTCCGAATTAAATCTGCTTAGTCTCAAAAAGAGGCTGCGTGTGGACTTCATCTGGGTTTTCAAAATTCTCAAAGCGTTGATAAAATAGATCCAGCAAAAATTTTTCAACTTACGGGTGAGTCGCATATTCAAGGAAGCCAGAGGAATTAAGGAAATGTATTTTTAACTGAAGCCAAAAGTACATCTTTATGCAAAGAGTTGTGTGATTGTGGAGCAAACTAGTAAGAAATCTTACTCCGTACCTTCAACCCCCACAGAATTATGGGCGTAGTCTTTTGGGTTGCTAAGGGATAGATAAAAGTCCAACTTTTGAACAAAGGAGAAACCATGAAATCATTCTTTGTTACCCTCACTCCGTATAGTATGGATGTACTATTTTGGACTAACACATGTTTGGGTTAGTAAAAGATCTTGTATGAGGCTCAGAACTATTAGACTAATTAAGAGTATGGATAACTTTGCATCACTGTTTGGCATGAGTGAAACTGGGTTCTATCACAAAGGGATCTTCATCCTTCAAGAGCATCAGTGACAAAGAGATTCTTTAGAAAGTAAACAAACATATGTAAATTCAGTGATGCTGTAATGTCTCATTCAAAGCTTATTGACTCATTAAGCAAATGGATGTTTAGAAGTGACATGATTAAAGCGTTTAAAATTGTGAAGGGGAAATTTGTATGTTGGATTCCAGTCGTTACTAAACAGTGAAGTCTTCAACAGGGCACAGATGGAAATTTGTTAAGGGTACATATTTTGCAAACATTATAAAGTTTTTCCACACAAGAACCATACACCAAGTAGTGTGGTAGTGTAGGACTTAGGACATTCATATCTCCCTCAATGCTATTCTGGAGTAATTATGTAAATAGGATTGGCGAGCTTGTTTTGGTGAGCGGTCTGTTTTGTAAAACTGACATATTGTATGGTTGGAATAAAACTAATTTGATTGTTTATTTTCCCAACCTTGCATTTAGGAGACATTCTGTGATCTACTTCTCACATTATTACTATATTACCTGGGCC